>NW_028297921.1:0-8947 GCF_049724085.1 Artemia sp. Qi Xiang Cuo
TTTTGTGTGTGTGTGTGTGTAAGTTTTTGTGTGTAAGCTTTTGTGTGTGTAAGTTTTGACGTGTGTGTGTGTGTGACCTTCGTGTGTGGTAAAGAATTTAGAAGTGTCCAACTCAGAAAAGCGTCGGTGCTTTTAAAGCGTAATTTACATATCCACAAATCACATGTCTTCAGACAACACACTCTACTATAGGAGACGGCTAAAAGGACATCCCAAGCTCAGAAAAAGTCTGAAATAGCAAACTACGTCATCCCAAACTCATCGGTTTCAGTCAACACACACCTACTTGGTGGACTAAGAATCCTAGCTCTGAAAAAGTTCAAACCTTGCAAACTACTCATCCCAAATCGTATTGGTTTCTGACAACATTCACCTGCAGAGATGCTATGAGAGCCTTAGCTCATGAAAAGCCGGAAATAGCAAATTACACCATCCCAAATCATAATTTTCGGACCAGCACTCACCTATGAGAGCTGAGAAATCCAGCTCAGAAAAGTCGAAAATAGCAAACTACACATCCCAAATCATAGGTTTCAGACAACACATACCTATGAAAGACTATGAAATCCAACTCAGACCCGCTCGAAAGAGTAATTTACATATCTCACATCATAATTTTCTGAAAGGACACACCTATGAAAGGCTATGAAATATAGCTCAGAAAAGCCCAAAATAGCAAACTAGTCACCCCAAACTAAAGGTTTCAGACAACAAACACCTATGAAAGGCTAAGAAATACAGCTCAGAAAAGTCAAAATTAGCAATCCAGCCAACACAAATCATAGGTTTCAGACAACACACACCATCGAAAGACTACGAAATCTAGCTTAGAAAAGCCCGAAATAGTAATTTACATATCCCAAATCATAGGTTTCAGACAACACTCACCTATGAACGGCTAAGAAACCTAGCTCAGAAAAGTCAAAAATATCAAACTAGTCATCCCAAACTATTGGTTTCAGACACCACACACCTATGAAAGGATAAGAAATCCAGCTCAGAATAGTCAAAACGAGCAATCAACCAATCCCCAATCATAGGTTTCAGACAACACACACCTATGAAAGACTAAGAAATCCCACTCAGAAAAGCCCGAAATAGTAATTTACATATCCCAAATCATAGGTTTCAGACATCATTCACCTATGAAAGACTAAGAAACCTTAGCTCAGAAAAGCCTGAAATAGCAGGAAACTACTCATCCCAAACTAGAAGTTTCAGACAACAAACGCCTATGACGGACTAAGAATCATAGCTCTGAAAAGTTCAAATAGCAAACTACGCATCCCAAATCATAAGTTTCAGACAACACACACCTATGAACGGCTAAGAAATCTAGCTCAGAAAAGACAAAAATAGCAAAACACTCATCCCAATAATATTTTTCAGTCAACAAAAAACTATTAAAGGCTAATAAATACTTCTAAGAATAGTCAAAAATAGAAAACTAAGTATTCCCAAATCATAGGTTTCAGTCAACACATCCCAACGATAGACTAAGAAAACTAGATAAGAAAGGTCAAAAATAGCAAACTACTCATCTCAAGCTATTGCTTTCAGACAACATTCACCTACAAAATACTAGAAAACCTTTGCTCAGAAAAGCCTGAAATAGCAAACTACACATCCCAAATCATAATTTTCTGACAACACATACCTATGAAAGGCTAAGAAACATAGCTCAGAAAAGTTGAAAATAGCAAACTACACATCCCAAATCATAGGTTTCAGACATCACACACCTATGAAAGACTAAGAAATCCAACTCAGAAAAGCCCGAAATAGTAATTTACCTATCCCATATCATAAGTTTCAGACAGCATTCACCTACGAAATACTATATCCCAAATCATAAGTTTCAGACAGCATTCACCTACGAAATACTAAGAAACCTTAGCTCAAAAAAGTCTGAAATAGCCAACTACTCATCCCAAACTCGAAGTTTCAGACAACAAACACCTATGAGTGACTAAGAATCCTAGCTCTGAAAAGTCCAAAAAGCAAACTATACCTAACAAATCATAATTTTCTGAAAGGACACACCTATGAAAGGCTAAGAAATCTAGCTCAGAAAAGTCAAAAATAGCAAATTAACCATCCCAAATCATAGGTTTCAGTCAACACACACCTACGAATGGCTATAAAATCCTGCTCAGAAAAGTCATAAAATATCAACCCATACACCCCCAAATCATAGGTTTCAGACTTGACACACCTACGAAAGACTAAGAAATCCGGTTATGAAAAGTCAGAAATAGCAAATTACATATCCCAAATCATAGGTTTCAGTCAACTCTCACCTATGAACGACTAAGAAAAATATCTCAGAAAAGTCAAAAATATCAAAAAAATAATCCAAAACAATATGTTTCAGTAAACAAACACCAAATAAAGGATATGAAATCCAGCGAAGAAAAGTCAAAAGTAGCAATCCACCCACACCAAATCATAGGTTTCAGACAACACACACCTATGAAAGTCTAAGAAATCCTTAGCTCAGAAAAGCCGTAAATAGCAACCCACACATCCCAAATCATAGGTTTCAGACACTACACACCTACGAAAGACTAAGAAATCCGGTTATGAAAAGTCGGAAGTAGCAAATTACGCATCCCAAACTATTGGTTTCAGACATCATTCACCTACGAAATACTAGAAAACCTTAGCTCAGAAAAGCCTGAAATAGCAAACTACACATCCCAAATCATAATGGTCTGACAACACATACCTATGAAATGATAGTAAACATAGCTCAGAAAAGATGAATGTAGCAAACTATACATCACAAATAATATGTTTCAGACACTATACACCTATGAAAGACTAAAAAATTCAACTCAAAAAAGCTCGAAATAGTAATTTACATATCCCAAACCATAAGTTTCAGACAGCATCCACATACGAAATACTAAGAAACCTTAGCTCAGAAAAGTCTGAAATAGCCAACTACTCATCCCAAACTCGAAGTTTCAGACAACAAACACCTATGAGTGACTAAGAATCCTAGCTCTGAAAAGTCCAAAAAGCAAACTACACCTCCCAAATCATAATTTTCTGAAAGGACACACATATGATAGGCTAAGAAATCCAGCTCAGAAAAGTCAAAAATAGCAAATTAACCATCCCAAATCATAAGTTTCATAGAACACACACCTACGAAAGACTAAGAAATCCGGTTATGAAAAGTCGGAAATAGCAAACTACATATCCCAAACTATTGGTTTCAGACAACATTCACCTACGAAATACTAGAAAACCTTAGCTCAGAAAAGCCTGAAATAGCAAACTACACATATGCAATCATAATGTTCTGACACCACATACCTATGAAAGGCTAAGAAACCTAGCTCAGAAAAGTCTAAAATAGCCAACCACATATCCCAAATCATAGGTTTCAGACACTACAAACCTATGAACGACTAACAAATCCAAATCAGAATAGTCCGAAATAGTAATTTACACATCCCAAATCATAAGTTTCAGACAGCATTCACCAACGAAATACTAAGAAACCTTAGTTCAGAAAAAGTCTGAAATAGCCAACTACTCATCCCAAACTCGAAGTTTCAGACAACAAACACCTATGAGTGACTAAGAATCCTAGCTCTGAAAAGTCCAAAAAGCAAACGACACCTCACAAATCATAATTTTCTGAAAGGACACATATATGATAGGCTGAGAAATCTAGCTCAAAAAAGTCAATAATAGCAAATTAACCATCCCAAATCATAGGTTTCAGTCAACACACACCTACGAATGGCTAAGAAATACAGCTCATAAAAGTAAAAAAGATAGCACCCCCCACACCCCACCTCATAGGTTTCAGACATCACACACCTATGAAAGACTAAGAAATCCGGTTATGAAAAGTCGGAAATAGCAAATTAAATATCCCAAATCATAGGTTTCAGACAACACTCACCTATGAACGGCTAAGAAACCTAGCTCAGAAAAGTCAAAAATAGCAAACTATTCATCACAAACTATATGTTTCAGACAACAAACACCTATGAAAGGCTAAGAAATCCAGCTCAGAAAAGTCAAAAGTAGCAATCCACCCACCCCAAATCATAGGTTTCATACACTACACACCAATGAAAGACTAAGAAATCCAACTCAGAAAAGCCTGAAATAGCAAACTACATATCCCAAATCATCGGTTTCACACAACACACACCAATTAAAGACTAAGAAATCCAGCTCAGAAAAGTCAAAAATAGCAAACTATTCATCCTAAACTATTGGTTTCAGACAACATTCACCTACGAAATACTAGAAAACCTTAGCTCAGAAAATCCTGAAATAGCAACCCACACATCCCAAATCATAATTTTCAGACACCACAAACCTACGAAAGGCTAAGAAATCCAGCTCAGAAAAGTCTAAAATATCAAACTACACATCCCAAATCATAGGTTTCATACACTACACACATATGAAAGACTAAGAAATCCAGCTCAGAAAAGTCAAAAATAGCAAAATACATATCCCAAATCATCAGTTTCACTCAACACACACAAACGAAAGGCTAAGAAACCTAGCTCATAAAAGCCTGAAATAGCAAACTACTCATCCCAACTATTGGTTTCAGACAGCATTCACCTAGGAAATACTAGGAAACCTTAGCTCAGAAAAGCCTGAAGTAGCAAACTACACATCCCAAATCATAGGTTTCAGACAATACACATCAACGAAAGACGGGTGCTCGGGGAGAGCCGTTGAGGGTCTGTGGGTTCCTTGAGGGTCGTTGGGCCTTTGGGTGTTCGGGGGGTCCGTTGGGGAGCGGTGGAGGGCCTTTGGGACCCCGTTGGTCCTTTGGGAGCTCGATGGGCCTTTGGGGACCGGAGGAGGACCCTTGGGGCACAGGGTGGGCGGTTGGGCCACCGGGTGGTCCTTTGGGTGTGCGGAGGGTCATGTGGGGAGCGGTGGAGGACCGGTGGGACCCCGGTGGTCCTTTGTGTGCTCGATGGGCCTGTGGGGACCGGAGGAGGACCCTTGGGGCCCAGGGAGGACCATTGGGGCCCAGGGAGGGCCGTTGGGGGACCGGAGGGGCAGTTGAGGACCGGTGGAGGGCCTGGGGGACCCCGTTGGTCCTTTGGGAGCTCGATGGGCCTTTGGGGACGGGGGGAGGGTCTGGGGGGGCCCGGGGGGGGGGCCCTTTGGAAGCCCAGAGAACCTTTGCGGACCGGTGGCTGCCTTCGGGGTTGTGGTTGGGGGATCGGAACCTTTGGGGTTGGGGTAGAGGACCTCACAACACTGTTCAATTGAAACTTGTGTATTATAACGACCACACTCAAATTCTCTTCCAAAATCTCTTCAAAAATCACCTTTTAAAATGTCTCTATCTGTTTCGCCGAAATAATTCCATAACCTGTCTAAAACAGTTTCGCCCAAATAATCCCTAAACGCAAATTCAGCGTGTTCCTTTTGTTTGGCATCTCTGCGCCAATGCATTTCAAATTATTTGGAAACCTTTTCGCGCGCTAAAACAATTCATCGCTAAGATGTTTCTTGCCTAATTGTTTCCATGGCCTGGGGTTATTAATATCCTTTGGAGTTCGACCAGTAGAACTGTTCCCGAGGCAAAGACATTAATGATTTTGGATCTATTCCTGGAGAAATGTTTCTAGGCGAAAATTTTTAAAGTCTGACAGATGATGTCATTGATTGATTGATCTGTCAAGAAAGGGAAAATTAATTTGTTGTTTCTAAGGGGAATTATTGATTCACGATAGGTGGATTGAGGTCGACAGCACAGGTATTCTGACTCGTGACAGCACCACGTGGTTTATGGTTTTCTCAGTGACAAAATCCCTGTTTTTTCAAATTCTCACTGACAAAAACCATAAAACATCCATGAAAAACATCAAATAAATGTGAGAAAATTCATGTTTTTCAAATTCTCACTGACAAAAACCATAAAACATCCATAATTTGATGTTGACATCCGAGAAAAACATCAAATAAATCGAACAACACACATATCCATCCATGAAAACAACCATAAATGCGACAAAATTCATGTTTTTCCAAGTGAGAAAATTCCTGTTTTTTCATTCTCACTGAGAAAACCATAAACCACGTGGTTCTATGCCCATATATGGACTCCCGTCACGAGTCGGACCCCCATCTCTACTTGTAAGAAATGTTAAAGTACATAGTATAAGTTCCTCTGAGATTGCACCTCTTTTTGTGGGTGTTGCCCCATTTTTCTAAAAACATGCATATTTTCTCATGCTAGTCGCTTTCTGGGGGTAAACATAAAATTAATCATTATTGCGCAGTCAAAATCAGCACAGACAGCACATCTTTCTGGTATATATTTTTAAATCGAAGTTTAGACTTTCTTCTTTTTTGTTTTTTACTTTTTTTGAAAAGTTTCGTTTTTTACTTATAGTTGGCTGCAACAAAGTATTTGATCAAGGGCTATTTCAAGTGTGCGTGGGGCTTAGTTAAATCCTCGCCGCTTACGTCCACGTTAAGCTTTTTATTGCTACGCTACGAGGATGACAATTAAATAATTTTTTTTGAACTGAAGTAAGGAGTGACAATAAAGGTTAAAACGAACAAAAGTAATTTTGTATATGATGGTGGTTGCCTCCTCCTGAACCTCCCGCCCTTGACAGGCTCATTGCCAGAAGAAAGATCACGGATGCTTGTTTATTTGTCTTTTGTTTCCACAAGGGCTGATCGCATCAAATCAATATTCCTAGAATATCCGAAGAGGGCTCATTTGAACGGAAATAAAAAGGTCTAGTTCCCTTTTCAAGTGACCAAAAATATTGGAGGGCAACTAGCCGCTCTTCCACGCCCCTTTTCCCCCGAAGTCGTTCGATCAAAATTTTATTAAAGCATTTTCTTCAGCATAATTGAAAGGCTCATTAACTATACGTTTGGGGATAATATGACACCCCACAGTCCCTGGAAAGAGGGCTGTAAGTTATGAAATTTGCCCATTGTTTACGCATAACAATTGTTATTGGGAAGGATATAGACATTTTTTTTTGGAGGGGGAGATTTTTCTGCTCGAGGATTTTCCGGGGGGGGGGGGGGGTCTGGGGGTAAACATTCCTGGGGAAATTATACACTTGCCAGAATTCCCACACGAAATTATTTTTATTTGTCTTACTTTCTCTTTGCCGACTCTATTTTCCATGTGGATATGTTCCGAGAGAATTGTTCAGGGGGGAATTTTCAGCGGGGTTGGATTTTCGGCATGACTTGAAAAACGATAAAAAATTTAGTCTTTTTTAAATGAAAATTTGCTAAGCAGAAGTTTTCAGGCGGAATCGTCTGCAAGAAATTTTCCGGGGGGGGATTTTGACCGAGGATGGAATTGTCCGGGGGAATTTTACATGGAAAAAACTTTTCATGGGGGAGGGAATTTTTCATGGAAGGGGAACCGGTTTTCCCGGCATTTTTTGAAAAAAGATCAGAAATTAAATAAAAAAACATAATTTTTCAACTAAAAGTAAGGAGCAATATTAAAATATGAAGCGAATAGAAATTATTCTGTATACGAAGGGGGTTGTCACCCCTCCCTTCAATGCCTTGGTTTTTATGCTAAAGTTCGACATTTGTCCCAATTTTTTAAGAACGATTCCTGAAACACAAGGGCCGTTTAATTTGAATAAGAAGCTTTTTTAGCAGTACCGAAAAACTTCAGCATGAAGAGTCAGGGATTAAGGAAGTTGCCACCACCCTCATATAAGGAACAAATTTGGTTTGTTTTAAGATTTAATGCTGCTCCTTGCTTTCAGTTGAAAAAAACTTGTTTTTTTTATAATTTAATAGACTTTAAAATTGATCAAGAAAGAAAAAACGCAAGTAAAAAGCGACATTAAAACTTAAAACAAACAGAAATTATTGATATGTAAGGGGGCCTGTAAATTTTTACACCAAGATCATCACTCTTTACATCCTTATCTTCTTTGAAAGAACTTGTTTTACTTACTTGGTTTATGTTTTTTAGTTGAATATCCAAGGTTCTCTAAAATAAGCTTGAGGGGGGGGGGGTGACCATCCCTTATTCCTCATGGTTTTAAAAAGAGAAATCTTAAAAAAAAAATTTATGGGGTGCCGGTGATCTGAAATTTCTGAAATGATTTTTTAAAATAATTTTCACGTTTTTGAAGGCGTCTTCGTCTGCAATATATTTTTCTTCGATGATGTCTCTCACTTCCAACCCCCCTCCCCCTTCAGACGCAGTTTTGCATAAAAGTGTCCAGTTTCATATTAGACTCAAAATATTTCTGCAAAAAAGGAGAGCTGTCACCCTGCAGTACCCATACCGTGTACTTAATCAAAATATGTTTATACTAATGAGGGGAGACTTGGGGCAAATTGCCCCCCCCCCCTCTTATTTATATGAAGGATATTACTGGAAGTTAAGAAACTCGTTCCTAAAAATGCACTTTGAGGCTTCTGTCATCTACTTTTGTTAAGATTACCCTTTTCGGGTGTTTTCCCTCTTTTTTCTAAAACTATGCAAATCGTCTTATGCAAATGATTTTCGTTGCGCCTAAAGAATTTTATATTTTTTGGAATCACATAAAGAACAAATTTTTTTCGGCATATTCATTGAAATCTATTTCAAGGCTACTATTGGTATGGGTCATTCTTTACTTTCAGTTAGTTTCCATGAACTGTTTGAAACGTGTTGTGTTTTATGAAGCCTATTTTTCTGTTTATTTTTTTCTTATTTTAATTTATTTTTTATGTTGTTCTTTCTTTTTATTGTTTTTAATTGTTTAAATGATTCTTCTAATCGTTTTTTTATGCTGTTTTCTTATTTTTTTCTTTTGATTGTTTGTGGTCATGTCCTTGCGGTGCGTTTTATGTACAATATACATACACATGGAAAGCAACAGTAATTAGTTGTAGGACCATGCCTTCTCAACAACTCTAATTTTTCAAGTCAAGTACGGGCATTTTCCCTTTATATCTT
>NW_028297922.1:0-8944 GCF_049724085.1 Artemia sp. Qi Xiang Cuo
CGATGTATAGTCGCATCAAATATTCTGAAAGTTATCAAGTTTATTGCTTTTCGATCCCCTAACGTATGGCAGCCTATACATGAGTAACTATATCAATTCATGTTGTTAGGCCGATAAACCTACGAAGGAATTTGCCTTAGATTAGGTGATATAAATGCCCATCGATCCCCCCCGTTCATACTCCAGACACAGACGTACCTGTATCCAATAATGACTTGGGGCCGATAGAAATTCTGATCCTTTATCATGACATTTTTTGAGGTAAATTACTTTCGATCTCGTCCCTTCAAACTGCAGAAAGAGTCGTAACTGTATCCAAAAATGACTTTGGGCCGATCGACAGTCTCATCTATTAGATTTACATTATTTGAGGTAAATTTCCTTCCATACCCTACGTTCATTCTGCAGAAAGAGTCGTACCTGTACCCATTAATGACATGGGACCGATAGACATTCGAATCTTTTATCCTTAAGTTATTTAATGTAACTGCCCATCCATCACCTCCCTTCAGACTGCAGAAACATACGAAATGGAATACAATAATGACTTGTGGTCAATGAACAATATTATCATTGAGAATTACATTATATGAGGAAAATTTCATAAAATCTCCTCACAATCTACTGCATACAGAGTAGTACCTGGTCCCAATAATCACTTGGGACCGATGGAAAGTCGTATCTTTTATCCTTCATTGATTTAAGGTAAATGACCTACTCTATACTCCCTTCCTAAGTAACAAAGGGTCGTACCAGACTCCAAGACTGATGTGGGGCCGAGGCAAATACTAATCTTTTATCCTTACAGTATTAGAGGTAAATGTCCTTCCATTCCCTCCCTTCATCCTGCAGAAAGAGTCGTACCTGTATACAATTATGACTGTGGGCCGATGGAAATTCTGATCTTTTAGCCTTAAAATATTTGAGGTAAATGACCTTCCATCTCTTCCCTTCATACTGCAGTAATACATGTATCCAATAATGACTTGGGGCCGATAGAAATTATTATCTTTAAGCGTGACATTATTTGAGTTAAATTCCCTTCCATCCCCTCACTTCATACTGCAGAAAGAGGCGTACCTGTATCCAATAATGACTAGGGGCCGATGGTATTTCTCATCTTTTAGCTTTACATTCTTTGAGGTAAATGTCCGTCCATGCCCTACCTTCATGCTGCAGAAAGAGGCGTACCTGGACCCATGCACGACAAGGGAACGAAAGATATTAGTATGTTAAAGCAGTAAAGGATGTAAGTTAAATGTCCTTCGCGCACCTCACTTAATTAAGCCGAAACATACGGACCTGTATCAATACATGACTTTTGGCCGATGAACATACTTATCAAATAGCATTAAATTATTTTAGTTAAATGTCCTTCCATCCCCTCCCTTTAGTCAGCAGAAAGATTCTTACCTTAATCCAATAATGATTTGTTGTCGCTTAATATTATCTTCTTTTAGACTTAAATTATTTGAAGTACATGACAGTCCCGCACCACCCTTTATGCTTCTGAAACTGTCGTAACTGCATCAAATACTCAAGGTATGTCGATTAGAAAACTACTCTATTATACGTAAATTATATGAGATATTTTAGAGTCCATCCAATCTCTAAATGATGAAGAGAGGCGTCCCAGCATCAAACAAGGACTTGTGTCCGATGAACATTATGATCTTTAAGCCGTAAATTATTTTATTTATTTGAGTGTAAATCCCCACCCTTCATACTTCAGTATTTAGCGACCCTGAATCCTATAATGACTTGTAGGCGAAGTAAATTCTTATCTTTCAGCCTTAAATTATTTGGGGTACATGCCCGTCCACCCCCTCCCTTCATCCTGCAGAAAGAAGCGTACCGTGGTCCCCTTATGACCGGGGGGCGTTGTTTATTCTAGTCACTTAGATTACATTAATTTGAGATAATTGTCCTGCCGTCCCCAAACTTCAGGCAGAAGACCGTGTCGACCCTGTAACAACTAATTTCTAGTGGCCAATTGCAATTCGTATCTTTTAGCCTAAAATAAATTGAGTTAAATGCCCGTCAAACCCCCCCCTTCATGCTGCAGAAAGAGTCTTACCTGACTCAAATAATGACTTGGGGCCGATGGAAATTCTTATCTTTTAGCCTTACATTATTTGAGGTAAATGCCCTTCCATCTCCTCCCTTCATACTGCCGAAAGATGCGTACCTGTATCCAATTCTGATTTGGGGTAGATTAATATTCGTATCTTTTAGCCTTAAATTATTTGAGATAAATGCCCTTCCATCCCCTCCCTTCATGCTGCAGAAAGAGGCGTCACTGCCTCCAATAATGACTTGAGGTCGATGGTAATTCTTATCTTTTAGCCTTACATTATTTTAGGTATGAAAGATCTTAAGCCGAACCGGCCAGCCATGACAAAAAACCAACAAAGAGAAAAATCTCTAAAAAACAAACAAACAAACGAGACTGTGGCCAGTGGAGAGAAAAGAAAACAACAGAAACAAAAACAACGTGTATATTTTGCCTTTATAAAAACAAGGCGTCTTCAGCACTAAAGACACAAAAAAAAAACAAAACAAGAAAAAACTAAAACCCAATAAACCCACCCCCAAAAAAAAAAAAAAAATGTACAATCGGCGCAAACAGAAACACGTAGGGAAAAAATGCTAATATATAGTTAATTCAGTGAGGACACCAGAGTAACTGAGGAAAAATAAAAAAAACTGTAAATTACTTTAATTATTCAGTTGCGAAATAATCCTTTTGTTAACTATTACTGAAACAAATCGTTTTGGTCTAACAGGTAAAATAGTCCCCTGGTGATTATTTAAAATCTTTACTCCCTTATTGACAATTGATTCACTCTTTAGAAGGTTATCATAAATTGGATCAATATTTAAATTACCCGTGTCCCTATTTATGGAAAGGTTAGAAAACATATGTTTTTTAATTTCTATGGCTTCCCTGGCCCATTGGGTGTACCCCTTATCATTAGAAATAGCCATGGCTTCATCAAATTTTACAAAAAGATCTGGTTGAAGCCAAATATGCTCTGCTAAAGCTGAAACGAAAGTTTCTGGAGGCTTGCTTAATTGTAGGGTTTTTTCCATTGAATTACGGTGTTCAATAAACCTTTCAAAAAACCCTTGGGTTTTTTTTTTGAAAAACCCTTGGGGAAATTATTTGAGGTAAATGTCCTTCCATCCCCTCCCTTCATACTGCAGAAAGAGGCGTACCTGAGTCCAATAATGACTTGGGGCCGATAGAAATTCTCATCTTTTAGTCTTACATTATTTAAGGTAAATGACCTTCCATTCCCACCCTTCAGGCTGCCTAAAGATGAGTAATGGCACACTATAATGACTTTAGGCCGAGGGTTATAAGTATCTGTTTGCCTTACATTATTAGTGAAAAATTACCATACATCTCCCCCCTTCATGCAGACGAAAGAGACGTACTTGCATAACCTAACAACCTAGGGGAGATGCACATTCTTATCTTTTAGCCTAAATTAATTAAGGTAAATGACCTTCCATACCCCCCCTTCATTCTGCAGAAAGAGGCGTACCTGAATCAAATAAAGACTGGAGGTCGATGAGAATTCTCATATTTTAGCCTTAAATTATTTGAGTTACATGCCCATCCATCCCCGCCCTTCATGCTGCAGAACGTGGCGTACCTGAATCCAATAATGACTTGGGGCCGATGAAAATTCTTATCTTTAATTCTTACATTATTTGAGGTAAATGCACATCAAGTCCCTCCCTTCATCCTACAGAAAGAGGCGTACCTGAATCCAATAATGACCTGAAGCCGATAGAAATTCTAATCTATGAGTCTTAAATTATTTTAGGTAAATGATCTTCAATCCCCTCCCTTCATACTGCAGAAAGAGACGTACCTGTCTCAAATAATGACAATTGGCCGAAAGAAATTCTTATCTTTTAGCCTTACATTATTTGAGGTAAATGTCCTTCCATCCCCTCCGTAAATAGTGACGAAAGGGGCTGTCTGTCACACTAAAATGAATTTGGGCCGATGGAAATACTTATCTTTTAGCCTTACTTTATTTAAGGAAAATGCCTTGCCGTTCCCTCCCTTCATGCTGACGAAAGAGACGTACCTACACAAAAAAATGACTTTGGGCCGTTAGAAATACGTATCTGTTTGCCTTAATTTATTTGTGGTAAAATCTTTTTCTTCGCTCCCTTCATGCTGCCGAAAGGGGCGCCTCGGCCAACAATAATGTACTCGAAGTGATGGAAATTCTTATCTTTTAGCCTACAGTAAATTTAGGGACTTTTACATTGATCCCCTTACTTCATGCTGAAGAAAAAGGCGTACCTGTATCCAATCATGACTTGGGACCGATAAAAATTCTTATCTTTTAGCCTTACATTATGTGAGCTAAATGATCTTCCCGTTCCCCCTTCATGCTAAAGAAAAGAGGCGTAACTGCCACCAATAGTTAACTCAGTCCGAAGGAAATTATTCTCATTTATCCTTAAATTATTTTAGCTAAATGTCCTTCACTCCCCTTCCGTCTTGCTGCAGAAAGAGGCGTATCTATATCCAACAATGACTTAGGGCCGATTAAAATTCTTCTCTATTAGACTTAAATTATTTGAGATAAAGTCTCGACGATCCCCGTCTTTCTTGCTGAAGAAAGAGGTGCAACTTTCTCCAATAATTACCCGAAGCAGTTGAGAAGACTTCTGAGTTTTCCAGTAAGTATTTTAGGTAAATGCCCAACCATCCCCAGTCTTCTCAATGCCGAAAGAGGCTAAACTGCACCCAATAATGACTTGTAGGCGATTGAAAGTCCACTCTGTTATAATTACATTATTTGAGGGATATATCCATCCGTACCATCACTTCATACTGTAGAAAGAGTTGTACCTTCATACATTAATGACTTTGGACCGATACAAATTCTTATCTTTTAGCCTTAAATTATTTGATGTAAATGCCCTTCTATCCACTCCTAACCCACTTCCGAACGAGGAGCCCCTTCACCAAATAATGAATATAGACCGATGATAATGCGTAGATTTGATCCGTAATTACTGTGTGGTCAAGGCCCTTCAGTCCCCCTTCAAACTGCCGAAAGAGGCGTACCTGCACCCAATAATGACTTGAGGCCGATAAAAATTGGTGGAGTGCTCATCATGTTGGCTTGAGCTTAGGCTGCACGGTGCTCCACAAAAAGGACAGCAGGTGCCACAACCGATGAGGGACTCTATAAGGTACAAAACTGCACGGTCGATCCATTTTTTCTTTTCTAAAATAAAAAAATTATTCTTAAAAAACGAGTTAAAGGAATATTAGATTATGTCCTATTATCATGAATGTATCTTTATAAATGTGGAGCAATTTTTTGTCTTTGCAAACATGACAGACATACAAATGCAGCTAGTATTGTCATCGTCATTTATAAGCCAAAAGGATGTATCTAACACTATTATGACTCCAGAAGCTATTGAAAATAACAATTGAAGCTTATGTTTTCAAAAATTATGAACTTTTTCATTTTTCAAATATTGAGACAGAAATTTTTAAATTACAATAGGCGACTGAAAAACTTAATTATTGTATAAAACAAAATTACATCTGGGACTATCGGAGCTAAACCTATCGTCACAGGTTTTGTCACAGTCTTGGCTGGTCTCTAAGAAAATTGAATAAAAAACAGTTTTTTTTAACTGAAAGTAAGGAGGGACATTAAACTTCAAACGAACAGAAATTATTCCGTATATGAAAGGGGCTGTCCCCTCCTAAAAAGGGCTGTCACCTGTCTCACAACTTTATTTTTTGAAACAATAAAAAACTTTAGCGTAAAGAGTGAGGCGTTTAGGAGGGGACAGCCCCTTTCGTATACAGAATAATTTCTGTTCGTTTTAAGTTTTAATGTCGCTCCTTACTTTCAGTTAAAAAAAATTGTTTTTTTTTATTTAATTTGTGAATGTTTTTAAATAATGATGGGAAATCCTGCGGCCCCCGTCATAGAAATATCCCTTCCCCCATGACAATATCCTCCATGGAAAGATCCTCCCGAGTAGCACCCTCCTGACCCCCCCGCCCAACCAGAAGGAATCTCTCCTGAAAACGTCTGCATACTTCCAAGTAACAAAAACTATATGTAAACAATGGGCAAAGTTCATAACTTGAAGCCCTTCCCTCGCGGACTTTGGGGGATTATGTCATCCTCAAAGACATATTTATTAGGTTTTCGATTATACTGAACAAAATGGCTATCTCAAAATTTTGATCAGGTGACTTTGGGAAAAATGAGCGTGGGATGGGGCTAGTTGCCCTCCAATTTTTTGGTCACTTAAAAGGGCACTAGAACGTTAAATTTCGGTTTGAATGAACCCTCTCGCGACATTTTATGACCACCGGATCGATATGATCACCCCTAACACGCATTAGTGATCTTTCTTCTGGCAAGAAGTGCAAAATTCCATATTTTTGCAGGTAGGAGCTTGAAACCTCTACAGTAAGGTTCTCTGATAAGAGGAATATGATTGTTTGATTTTCTTTAAGATTCTATCATTTTTAGGGGGAGTTTCCCACTTTTTTCGAAAATAAGGCAAATTTTTTCAGGCTCGTAGTTTTGATGGGTAATAATAAACTTCATGGAACTTCATCATCAGCATAAAAATCCGATTCTTTTGATTTATCTACTGGTATAAAAATTCTGTTTTTTAGAGTTTTGGTTACTATTAAGCCGGGTCGCTCATTATTTAAAGTTCGTTACGATGAACTTTTTGATAAATATTAATGAAAAATTGAATTTAGTGAAAAATGGCCAAGCTGAAAAAAGAAAAACGGAGTAAAATAGAAAATAAAAGAAAAAAGAGACATAAAATATTAACAAAGATTAAGCAAAATAAAATGCTGCACACAAATGATCCAAAAAATGCCGAAGAAAACGTAAGTAATTGAGCAGAATGATTACTTGGACGAAATGCTGCTCAAAAACAGTATTGTTCTCACAGGAGGCGCAACTATTGAACATAACTTTTTCAATTATGATCTTTAATTTCTTCGTCATTTACAGCTGCAGAGGTAATAATAATAATATGCCTTCATATCGGTTGTGTGTTCCGAGTCCAAAGAGAGAGATGGAGTATATTTGGCGCATTAAAAAAACAAGGACCAAATTTTATTTTTAAACCGTTTTTGAAAATCGAAATTGCCAAAATGGCTAGCAACACAGAATTAGACATATAGTAACTGAGTTATTTATTAAAGCGAGTGTATTTCTAATGAAAGAATGTTTAGCTGGATTTAGTAAGCGTGGTGTGTACCATAGAGTATGGGTAACTTATAAGAGTGGAAACTGGTGCTTATAAACAAAACATAAATAATGCCATACATCGCTTGGTTTATATTTTATCTTTTTTTTTTTTTTGTAGCTTATTTTTTTTTTAATTTTTTTTTAGTTTTTTTTTATTTTTTTTTTTTTTTTTTTTAGAGACTGAGATCACACTAAATAAACCATTACTAAACCATTATTGCCAATTAAAATAATCAAACAAATTCATCCATATTATTAGATAGCGTTGGGTTTTTTTTTATTGTCAGCCCTATCCACGGTATGCAAAACTATAGCAGAAGATATAGCATGTATTTGAAATCTGAACTAAAAAATAAAGATTCTCTTGCAGAATTTGCGGGTGAGCAGATTGACATTTCTTCCTTCTATGACGGATCGTCTTATTGGGCGCTTAGAAAAGGTCTTATAGGTTCCTTTAGCGACAGACAACAACTTCCAGTAGATCATTATGAAATCACTAGACGACAAGCTGTCAATCTCATCAAAAGTTTTGAAAATGATATAGAAAGAGCACTTGGAAACAAAAATGTTTGTGTTTTACAATGCAGATAATGTGTTGAATATTTTCTGTTAGAAATTGATGTGTGCGCTTGAGGGGCGCACCAGGAGCCCGATGTAAGTTATATAATTAACGATATTTACTGACAAATTTGCTAGGGATAGACAGATTCAAATGGCAAAATTGGATATACTTCACTAGAATATCGTTTCCCAACCATTTTAGAGTCAAGACCCATAAAAAAATAGATAAAGCTTTAACAGTATCCCAATATTCACTTACAAAGAGGTCAAGGGATTAAAAAATCAAGAAATGCTGTTTACTTAATATATCCCCTTTTTTATATAAGTCCTTTTCAAGGGGTTGAAAATTATGTTTACTTTATGCATTCTTCTATAGCACTAGAAAAGACAGCTTACACAACTTTTGACATGTTTTTGACAACATTTTAGCTTTGGACATTTACATAATTTGGACTGGGTTGTCTCTAAAAAACGAACATTTCTTACCAGAGAGATTATCATCCTGGAATCTTTTCAACTCTTTCATCAGAATCACCGCAAATTCATTTCCAGTAGTCAACTTCAAATATGGTTTCATCGTCTCCATTTTAAGAATCACGTTCTGCTTGGACGCATCAGAAATTTTTTGTAAGACTTCTAGAACGCTGATGTCAGATGAAGCCAATCTTCTAAATGCTTCTTATACTGATGAATAAGCTTCAAGTAGAAATTAAAATCACCAGTATCATGCGTATCTCGCAGCAGAGCAATTTCGCATGTTTTCCTATTTGTAAATTCTGAATTGGGACTCTTGAACTGGGCAGCAAGAACACGATCAATACTGATTTCAATTGTTTCCGTGATTCCAGGAATATAGCAGTCCTCAATAAACCCGCCAGCCGCGGTTGAAGCTAAACTACGACTGGCGCACAGGCCTAAAAAAAAATTCATAAAATGATCTTTTCTTCGAATTATCTTACGCACAGGGTCATTATTTTCCAAAAAAAATTCTTTTAATTTGTCTAATGACCATACAAAAGCTCCAAATATACGCAGAGTAATCTTCGCACGGATTCTCATGTTTTTACTAAAACAATGATACATAGGGTTCTCAAAAGTAG
>NW_028297923.1:0-8940 GCF_049724085.1 Artemia sp. Qi Xiang Cuo
ACCTCCTGAGGCATCTCTACTGGGGGGATGTCATTCTTTCAGTGCCCCTATCGGACACTTAGTTCAAATATATCTATCTGAATAAAGTGGAGCTCGTGGGCTTTCAATTCCCCTATTTATTTGAAGGAACTCTTGCAGAAATTTTGGACATAAAATTCCTTTTTTTAAGGCTTCTGGGTGAGGATTGAGGCTCAGTGCCTCACAAAAAGTTCCACTGATAACTGATGTGCAACTGCGTAGTAAGGTACTATAACCGTTAGGTGTACTATACGAAGGGATTATTATGGCCGGACCTAGAATGCTGATTTTGTATCATATTAATTTAAAAAAAAGCTTTTTCCATAAAATAATTCGTTAAAAGAAAAGCAAAGAGCTCCATTAAACGAAAAATGAGCAGAAAGAAAGTAAGATAATCTTCAAAGCGTAAAACCACCACAAATCACCATCAATAAATAAATGAAGCCCAAAGCGAACAGAAATCATAGGCAGCGCAATAGCGCTGCCTAAGTAAAGAACGAGGTTGGCATAATGTATTATTTTTTTCTCCATACCCGGGCACTTCGTATTGAAGGAGTTGTCGCAGAAACTTAAAAAAAGAGCTCATTCGATTGGAAATTGGAGTGGCTAGTGCCCTTTTTAATAGTCAAAAGTGATTGGAAGGCAGCTAGCCCCCCCCCCCCCGTGCCCATCATTCCTCCAAACACATCCAATCAGAATTTTGAGATAGTCATTTTGTTCGGCGTAGTTGATTCCCAGATAGAAAATATGTTTTTGACGACACTCCCCCACAACCCTCGGGGCAAGGGTATTAAGTTATGCCATGAGGGCATATAAGAACGATGTTGGCACAATGTATTATTTGTTATTTTTTTCCTTTAGAGCAGGGCACTTCCTAATGAAGAAGTTGTCGTAGAAACTTCGAAAAGGGCTCAATCAATTTGAAATTGGAGTGGCTTGTGCCCTTTTCAATAGACGAAAGTGATTGGAAGGCAACTAACACCCCTTCCACGCCCACCATTTCCCGAAACACATCCAATCAAAATTTTGAGATAGCCATTTTGTTCAGCCATTAGTTGATTTCCAGATAGAAATTATGTTTTTGAGGAGGACACTCCCCCACAACCCTCGGGGCAAGGGTTGTAAGTTATGCCCTGAGGGTATATAAGGTTTTTATAGAACGCGTTGTCGTAGAAACTTCAAAAAGGGCTCATTCGATTGGAAATTGAAGTGGCTAGTGCCCTTTTTAATTGTCAAAAGTGATTGGAAGGGAACTAACACCCCTTCCACGGCCACCATTTCCCCAAACACATCCAATAAAAATTTTGAGATAGCCAACTTGTCCCACGACGTTCAAAGTTTAGGATATTATACTTTAAAGCAGGACACTCCCCCACAGTCTTCAGGGCAAGGGTTATAAGTTATGCCCTGGGGGCATATAAGGGTTTTATTGAAATCTTTGTCGTAGAAACTTGAAAAACGGCTCATTCGATTTGAAATTCAAAGGGCTAGTACCCTTTTTAATAGTCGAAAGTGATTTGAGGGCAACTAACCCCCCTCCCAAGCCCACCTTTTACCCAAACACATCCAAGCAAAATTTTTAGATAGCTATTTTATTCAATAGTAGTTGAAAGTTTTGGAAATTAAGCCTTTAAGGATGACAACCCCTCACCCACAGCCCTCAAGGCAAGGTTTGTAAGTTATACCCTGCGGCATATAAAGTTCTTTTTGAAATCGTTGTCGTAGAAAATTCAAAAGGGCTCATTCAATTGGAAATTGAAAGAGCTAGTGTCTTTTTAAAGTGCTTCTTTATTTGTTTAGGCTCCAACCCACGAATATTTTTCCCAAGACAGTTTTTCTGCTGGTAAGAATGTAAGCTTAAGAAAAAATAAAGTGGCAACCCTGACTCTTGCTCCAGAACCCTATTTATACCTTAAAAATATTGTTTTGTATGTTGCACTTTCAAAAGACGGTGCAACATGGTAAAAGTGTTTGACCGTTCCGTTCGGATGATTACTGTCAATCCGTTCCCATAGTAGCCTAATCAGTGCCTTTTTTTTCTCCTCGGTTTATTAACTTTAAAGTAACTTTCCCATGTGTGAGAGAAAATACTAGTAATTTTGGGATAGGATATATTACAAAAATTTAGCAGATCGTTATGTTACTGATGCTAACGGGAGCATATGGTGGTAAACAATGTAATACGACATTTAATGTGGGAACGCCCAAAGGAAAATCAAGATACATAAGTGACCGGAAAGTAATTATTTTGTGGACGGTTATTGAAATTGGCTCATTTTTTCTCTGGAATTTATGCATCCTTTAGTCCGCATATTTTAGACAAATTAGTAAAGAAATGCATTACTGACCATAGATGAGATCAATCTATTTGCAAGTTAGCTCCCCATTTCCTCCTCATTATCATTTAGATTAGAATTTTACCATTTGAGAAGGAATTTTTTTTGTCCAAATGTCGTATTTTCAAGCTTTTACCCATAAAATTGTTCCTTGATTCCTAGTGAGGCTGTATAGACGTCTTTGCCTATAGTAGGTTATTCTACTATGTTTCAAGGTTGCTGCCTGTTTCACGGAAATGCTATTTTAGTAGTATTTCATCATGAGTAGCACTGTAACACGTGCTACATTTTATTACCAAATAGTAACACTTTCGTGCTACAATTTATTCTTTTTCTTGGAAAAAATAATGAAGATTCTGAAAAAAGACAGAGCAATTAAAAAAAAGTGCAATGTACCTTTTCCCCGTAATTGTCTTTGAAAGATTGGCGCAAAGTTGATATAACCTAGACCACCTTTTTGCCGTGTTAGTTTCAAAGAATTGGAGCTATGTATGAAATAACCAGACAAAAAATTTGACATAAAACTAATCTAAGCACACTTAAGCAGACCATGCGCTTGTCGTGGCGCAAGTCACGACACGTGCAATTTTTTTTACTGTAGCACCGAAAATCGCTGTGTAGCAGACACATTTAGAAAATTTTAGCACTTTAGGAGCTGACCGTGCTGGCAACCCTGGTGTGTTAAGTAGGATGTATTCTTCGTTTTGTTTTTTTTCCTTCATTGTATTCTCGTTGGTTATCACTTTAGGATGGTCTTTGACGTTTGATCAACTCCAATTTGTACAACAGGTCGCAGGTATTACAGTCTTTGGGTCATGATTCTTTCGATAGCCAAACTGTCTGGTCATTTGGCGCGTTGTTTGGCTTGACAAGCTTGGTTTCCAGTTTATCTTAAGGCGTTTTTTTTTTCGCCACCAATTATTTAAAAAAAATTTGGAGCTATTTCTCTCAATGCTGATTTAGCTTCCAGTGTTCTCTTTCGTACGACACAGCAGGGATGTCACTGCTGTCGAAAAATCGATGCTTTTGCCTGTTCGAGAACTTCTATAGACATTAAAATATGACTAGGCCTTGTGAAAGAGCCATTAGGTTGTCTATGAAGAGTGTGGATATCTTTGTCTATGTATCCAGTATTCTTGAATGTCATTTGGAGATTTTCAATTGGACAACCTGCTTTGCTTCCTTAATGATTATGGAGAACATGTGATGGCCACACTTTCCGGTTTTAATGAATTAATCAGACCAAGCCCCAATATACTCCCTAAAACAACATCTAAAAACGATTGGATTATTTCACTTATAATCCATATAAGTTTTTTTTTTTTTAAGCTAGATATAGCACAGCTTAAATCTAACTGCCAGACACCAAAATTCTGTTCGGAACTCTTTCAAGTCTGCAATTGAATCTAAAGTAGAAATTTAACTAGAAATGGCCAAGAAGATTCATCAACACTGAGAATAGATCTTCGGGCCAGGGTACCAAGACATGTGCAAGGCAATTTGTTTTGGATGGAGACGCTTTTGCGATAGGTGTTAGGCAAATCCTGAAAACTAGTAAAATAGGATAATTATGAGATAGTTATGGGAAAATAAAAAAGTAATATAGATATTTTTTAATGTGTTTTGCCTGTAACGAAATTAACATTTAATTGCACAGCTAGAAGGTTCCCAACCCGTTGCTCACGTACACCTAAGGTTGCGAGCGTGGGTTTCTGGGTGATTTTTAGGGACAATGAACGCACTCATGTCGACTAAGCTGAAACCAAACGGGAATCAAGTCACTCTCCGAATTTGGTAGAAGACTTCAAAAGCAAATATTTATAGGAATTAGAAACTTCATGTGAAGGAGCAAAGAGTGAAGCACTGAATTGAGTAGGGTAAAGGGGAGTCTGCGCAACTGTGATGGCTTCAATTGACCTAATACTGCAATGAGTTGAAATGCAATGAAATAAAATACTGAAAGTGTAATCCTAGTTTCTCTAGCAAGGACATTCTTTTTTTGTAACTTTGAAAATTTATTTGAAATTACCCTTATAAGTTCACGCGAGTCAGCTATTTTTTAGATAGGAATTTTGAGGCTGAATTGTGTACTGCTTATCGCTTATATTACTTGGCTAACTATGTAATTTTGCCTACACGCATAACTGGCTATTCCCATTATTGGTTATATGCTTTGGATTATACAAATCAGTGCAACAGTGAGCCAGAAAAATAGTAAAGCATGTCAAATCATATTTGTGGTCAACGCTCTATGGCTGGTCGTGTTTTTAACAGCAGGTGACAAAATGGTCGTTAAGAAGTATATAAAATCCGTTAGATAAAATACCTTACGTGTTTATATTGACTGTCTAGAAGCTGAAAGTTACATAGTAATATTTGAAGCTATTCGTGGGACCTTAGCAGCACAAAGGGGAGTAGGGAGAAAATTTTACCCTGTAAGTTAGCTCAAAGGATTTAATCACAAATTTTGAACAACTTGGGCCTAAAATCGTACTTTTTTTGCTATCAAGCTTTGCAAACTTTCCAGGCTTAGAAAGTTTGCAGATTGTATATTGCATATTAAAAAATTGGAGATTTTTGGAGAAGAAAATGTAAATTTGTTTTAGCTTCTATACTCACAATTAATGAGTGTCTTGGCCACCCCCTAAATACTCACTGGCAATTGAAACCCAAGCCGTTATTGAAACATCTCAAAATTAACCCTATGCGCCCGATATCCTCTCCACGAATGCAGCTTTAAAGCGATTTCTCAGTGACGGCAACAGTCGAGTTAGAGAGCAAATTTACCGATTTCCTTTCGGAACTTAGCACTTAAATTGCTAAGATAGAAAAAATCTCCGAAATCTCTGAGTTTCAGACTGGAGCAAGGTCGAATAAGGTAAATTGACCTCTATATACATAGGAATTTATTTTGTGGAGGAGGGGGAGACCTTGATTATTGCATTTTCTTTGGCACATCTAATTAATACTACTTGTATTTTGTAACTTAAAGGGTAATTCTTTCTCAAGAGGCAAGAACGTCGGAATGAAAACATGTTGCCTCTGGCTCCATCTTTTGTCTGCTAATACTTGAAAACCTTGATTTTCTACAATGTTTCTTTTCGTTGTTACAAATTTATGAAGGCAATACTCTTTGCACAAAATTTCATCATTGTTGCCTCAATGAGTCGTGAAAAAAAGGAAAGAAAAATAAACGTAAACTACTTCGGTAAATTTGACAATATTTTCTTGTGTTAATCACACGTTATTTCCTCCGGAATACCACCGAGGTTAGCGCTTATCTTTCTATAAGTGCTATTATGACACTGATTATTCAACAATTCTAGGAGATTTTTTTCATGGTGTCTGAGCCAAAATTTAATCTAATATTTGTACTTTATCTAATAAAAATTTAGTAATAAAAACGATATTTTTTTGTAAGCAGAAGAAAATATGGATTCTTTCGATATGCGAATAAAGTTGAAACGCTAAAGGGCCGAATGTAACAAAATACTGTGAGTTGTTTTTCTAAAAAGATGATATTGTAGGTAAGTCAATTAAAACTAATGGTTTGAAGAGTTTATTCTTATGTTTATAATATATTTCTTATATATATTTTTTTTTCATTTCCTTTCGTAACAAGGTGTAAGGTTTGAATTCTTACATTATTCTACTCATTCAATTTTTTTTACCCAGTTTACCGCCAATCAGTGACGTAATTTCGTCTAAACCCTGGGGGAGGGGCAACTTTGGAGCCCATTTTCTCAAGTCAAGTGAAAATGACTGTAAAAACTGAAAAATGAGCCATTTCCATATTTTCGAAGAAACTAAATTTCAGCTAAGTGGGGGGGGAGGGCAAAATGCAGTATGGGTGAACTAAGATCTGGGAGGGGTAGGTGCCCTCCTGCCGCATAGCAAATCACGCCCCTGTTGCCGATTAATGACAGTGTTTGTCTTTTGATAGAACTGTCAGGAAAGCCACAAGTTCTAGAGCTCATATTCTGCTGATTTTTGACACGTGTTCCTTATTTTCAAACTTTGTGTCCATTAAGCGCTAATGACCGCATGACCGCATATGCATGTCTTTTTTATTAAAAATTGAGTTCCCAAATTTTCCTAATTTTTTAAGTTCGAACTGAACTTAAAAACTAAAGTGCCAACTTAGCTTAAACTAAAGATTTTGTAAGTTCCAACTTGGCGAAAATTTTCATTGGCCTTGGAGGTTTTCGTGGTGGTTTCCTTGGTGGTTTTCGTCTCAAGGAAAAGAGCAGCCATGCTCATCTAGGGCTACTTACTAGAATAGTAAGGCTAATTATAAGAACTTAAATGAGGTTAAGGAATGACTCAATTAAACATGTGTGGGTGCATTTGTACAAAGCAGCATACGCTCTGAAACTATGTAGCCCTAAATACTTTTTTTCCTTGTTTTTTTTCTGTTTTTTTATTATAGATACTTAATAATTCTAACAAAAGAGCTTACAAAAAAAAGAATATGGCTAATTTAGGATAATTTAGGATAATTTAATGGCTAATATGGCTAATTTAGGGGTTGAATTCAAATGAACCAAGACCTTTAATTATAATGTATGAAACAAAAAAGCCCGTCTTCCAAGTGTCTTCACGCCAAAAGCCTCGTAATTATTTGGTGTAAAACCGAAGAAATTGTCCACATTGCTATGAAGCTGACAGGTTTGTTACTTTGCATTTTGAAAAGGCGCAATCAAACAGTTCGTGGTAACGAACTGTAAGTAAGGAGCGACCCGGCTCAATGGTAACCGAAACCCTAAAAACCAGAATTTTGATACATCAAAACATCAAATAAATACATCAAAAGAATTAGATTTTAATGCTGATTTCATATATATAAGTTTCATCAAGTTTAGTCTTACCAATCAAAAGCCAGGCGCCTTTGATTGGCGCCTGAGAAAATTTGAGAAAGTTAGGCACCTGAGAAAATTTGGCTAATTTTCGAAAAAAAAGGGAAAGACCCCTAAAAGTTATAGAACCTTAATGAAAATCCCACCATCATATTCAGCGTATAAGAGAACCCTACTATAGAGGTTTCAAGCACCTATCTACAAAAATGTGCAATTTTGCATTTTTTTTTGCCAGAAGAAAAATTCCTGATGCGTGTTTCTTTGTTTTTTTTCCCAGGGGTGATCGTATTGACCCAGTAGTCCTAGAATATCGTGGGAGGGCTCACTGAAACGGGAATTAAAAGTTCTAGTGCCCTTTTTAAGTGACAAAAAAATGGAGGGCAACTAGGCCCCCTCCCACGCTCATTTTTTTCCCAAAGTCACCCGATCAAAATTTTGAGATAGCCATTTTGTTCAGCATGGTCGAAATTATGATAACTATGTCTTTTAGGAAGACTTAATCCCCCGAAGTCCCCGAGTGGAGGGCTGACAGCTATGAATTTTACCCAGTGTTTACATATAGTATGGGTTTTTGGGAAGTATACAGACGTTTTCAGGGGGATTTTTTTCTGGTAGGGGGGGTGGTGGGTCGGGGGTTATATGGGAGGATCTTTCCATAAAGGAAGGTTTCATTGGGGAAGAGACATTGCTATGAAGGGGGCACCGGATTTCCCATCATTATTAAAGAAAAAGATCAGAAATTGAAT
Source organism: Artemia sp. Qi Xiang Cuo (assembly GCF_049724085.1). Taxonomy (NCBI): domain Eukaryota; kingdom Metazoa; phylum Arthropoda; class Branchiopoda; order Anostraca; family Artemiidae; genus Artemia; species Artemia sp. Qi Xiang Cuo. Next base: position 7,957 of record NW_028297923.1, read on the forward strand.
AAAAAAACAAGTTTTTCAACTGAAAGTAAGGAGCAACATCAAAACTTAAAGAGAACAGAAAATATTACGTATGAGATTGGGTTCACCCCCTAACCAATACCTCGCTCTTTAAGTCAAAATTTTTTTAGTACTTTCGTAAGAGCTATTTATTCTAATTAACGACCTTTGTGATTCGAACTTTAGCTAAAAGAGCAAGGCCTTGACTAGGGGGCGAGCCCCCTAATATGCGTATTAAAAATCTATGAATATAAAAGTTCGCTACGTAAGTTAATTCGTAAGTTACGTATATTTATTACTAATAAAAACGTTCGTATATAAAATTAAACAAGTTTCGAGAAAGCCATTTAACCAAATAAAAGAAAATTAATATGCAAATTTTATTTTAATCATTCATGTACGGTGAGCCAAGATCAAAACTTGCATTAATTCAAAATCGTTCAAAAATTAAATAAAAAAAACAAGTTTTTTTTAACTGAAAGTAAGGAACAGTAGAGAGGGGTCAGGAGGTCCCGTACCCACCACGTGGTTTATGGTTTTCTCAGTGAGAATGAAAAAACAGGAATTTTCTCACTTGAAAAACCAGGAATTTTGATGTTTTTATGGTTGTTTTCATGGATGGTTATGTGTGTTGTTCGATTTATTTGATGTTTTTCTCGGATGTCAACATCAAATTATGGATGTTTTATGGTTTTTGTCAGTGAGAATTTGAAAAACATGAACTTTCTCACATTTATGTCTGTTTTCATGGATTTTGTCAGTGAGAATTTGAAAACCATGAATTTTCTAACATTTATGTCAGTTTTCATGGTTTTTGTCAGTGAGAATTTGAAAAACAGGAATTTTCAAATTCTCACTTGAAAAACCATGAATTTTGTCACATTTATGGTTGTTTTCATGGATGGATATGTGTGTTGTTCGATTTATTTGATGTTTTTCTCGGATGTCAACATCAAATTATGGATGTTTTATGGTTTTTGTCAGTGA
>NW_028297924.1:0-8937 GCF_049724085.1 Artemia sp. Qi Xiang Cuo
TTCTGAAATGCCCTTTGAAAAGTATTGCTTGGTGTTGAGATATCCAAAAAGCTGTGAAGTATAGTTCTGGGTGAAAAAGTTGGGTACTTCAACTTGTAAAATGGGTTTAGGAGGGACATTAAGAAAAGAACTGGTTCTGAAATGCCTTTTGAAAAGTATTTCTTGGTGTTGGAGAATTCAAAAGCAGTTAAGTAAAATTGTGGGTGAGAAGGATGGTTACTTCAAGTTAGAAAATAGGTTTAGAAGGGACATTAAGAAAATAACTTGTTCTGAAATGCCTTTTGAAAAGTATTGCTTGGTTTTGTGGCCTTCAAAAGCTGTAAAGTAATGTTGTGGGTGAAAAGGATGGGTACTTCAAATTGTAAAATGAGTTTAGGAGGGACATTAAGAAAAGAACTGGTTCTGAAATGTCTTTTGAAAAGTATTGCTAGGTGTTGGGGCATTCAAAAGCTGTAAAGTAAAGTCGTTGGTGAGAAGGATGGGTACCTCAAGTGTGAAAATAGTTATATAAGAGAAATTAAGAAAAGAACTTGCTCTGAAATGCCATATGAAAAGTATTGCTTGGAGTTTGGGCATTCAAAAAACAGTAAAATAAATTTGTGGGTGAAAAGGATGGGACATTAAGATTGGAAAATGGGTTTAGGAGGGACATTAAGAGAGGAACTGGTTCTGAAATGCCATTTGAAAAGTATTGCTTGGTGTTTGGGTGTGGAAAAAAGTCGTAAAGTAAAGTTGTGGTGAAAAAGACGGGTACTTCAAGTTGGAAAATGGATTTAGAAGGGACATTAAGAAAGGATGTTGCTCTGAAATGCCTTTTGAAAGGTATATTTTGGGGTTGTGGCCTTCAAGAGCTGTAAAGTAATGTTGTGGGTGAGGGGGGGCCCTTTAGGGCCGGGTGGCCCTTTGGGAGCCTGGGGGACCTTTGAGGACAGGGGGAGGGCCTTTGGGGGTCCGGGGGCCCTTTGGGAGCTTGGGGGACCTTTGAGCACCGGGGGCTTCCTTCGGGGTTGGGGTAGGGGGATTAGAACCCTTTGGGGTTGGGGTAGAGGACCTCACAACACTGTTCAAATGGAACTTGTGTATTATAACGACCACAGAGTTTCAACTTCAAATCCTCTTCTAAAATCATCTTTTAAATCATCTTTTAAAATGTCTCTAACTGTTTCGCCGAAATAATTCCATAAAATGACTGAAACGGTTTCGCCCAAATAATCCCTAAACGTAATTTCAGCGTGTTCCTTTTGTTTGACACCTCTGCGCTGATACATTTCAAATTATTTGGAAACCCTTTCGTGAATCAATCTCTTCATCGCTAAGATCTAAACATTCGCTTGGAGACAGTTTTCTATCGAAACAACAAATTAATTCCCTTTCGTGTCAAATCCATTCTCTTTAGAAACAACAAATTAATTCCCCTTTCATGTCAATCAATCAATAATGACATAATCTTTCATGTGTGATCTAAACTTTGCCTCGGAAACATTCTCTTTGGAAATACATCAAAGACATTAATTAACTTGACGTCATCTGTCAGACATTAATTAACCTTGCCAGGAAACAATTTGATTAATGACTCAATAATCCATGAAAGTGAGAAAGTTCCTGTTTTTCCATTCTCACTGACAAAAACCATAAACCAGACATAAATGTGAGAAAGTTCCTGTTTTTTCATTCTCACTGACAAAAACCATAAAAACATCCATGAATGTGACAAAATTACTGTTTTTCAAGTGAGAAAAATACTGTTTTTCCATTCTCAGTGAGAAAACCATAAACCACGTCGTTCTATGCCCATATATGGTGTACTCGTCGGAGTCAATAAGGCATCTCTACTTTTGAGTCATTGAATAATGGGGATGAGAAGGTAGAATTGGTTTTGAATGGGGATTGAGATGATTGGCTGGGCCAAGCTAAGGTCCACCCCTATGAACAGTTGTGTAAAGAATATTATTTTTTGAGTTAGTCTGCGTTTAGACCCCGTTCGGGGAAACATATTTTTGTGTTATTATTGTGACTGTTTAGAAGAATACAAGTAAGGTATTTTCTACAAACTGTGTACTAGTTTCCGTAACCCAGGCAGGGTAGGAATAGAGTTACGAGATACCGTCATAATTATATTGACAGGGGGGTTGTTACCTCCAAGGGGAGAGTTAGAGATTTTCTAGCCGTAACCCAAGAAGGGTACACTTGGCTTTAGAAAGTGGCCATTTGACCACTTGATCGCGTTATCATACCCTGGGACAGGGTATACTGTAAATAGGGTAGTACCAAACCCGATATTTGCAGAACCGGTATGATAGACGCGGACATCACATTATAATTTGGGGCCGGGGCTTTCCCCCTCCAATAAGTGGTGACAACCGTATATTACCACGCCAGCGGCGTTGTAGCTTACCACTATAATACTGGTGGCATTGTCGCCTACCGGTATAAGATAGGTGGCTAAATACCACAAACATTGGTGCCAGCGGTAAATATCACACGAACATTGGTGGCAGCAATAAAAGGTCCTATCAGTAAACCTGATAGTAAAAGAATTCCTTGTTTTCGAAGAGACAAGTTAATTTAGCCTAGATAGTAGCCTATTGTGATTACATATAAAGAGAAAAAAAATACGGAATCAATTAATAGAATTATGAAGATCTATTATCGGCTGTGCCTTGTTAGATCATAATTGAAAAAATTACGAATCAATATATCGCACAACTAATTAGTGTGCAAAAATATAAGACTAATTGACGCGCAGCAATTTTTAATGAGAGACCGGAAGTTACATGGATAAAAGAATTTTCATTTAGACTGAAGAGTTAATTTAAGTTAACGGAATTTTGAAATAATGTCGGACAGAGATGAGATTAACTCAAGACCTAGAAGGGCGAGTGAAGCCCATAGAAAAAGTAGGAAATTAGAAAAAAAGGCAAATATGGAGGCCTTTGAGGGAGAGCACTGAAAATATAAGGAGAAAATGCAGGCTGAGAAACATGAAATTAGAAAGAATAGAAAAGAGGACGAAAGGACTAGAGTAGCCTATAAAGAAAGAGACAATACGGATAGAGAACGAACAGATTCAGAAAATGAATTAAGAAGAAATAATGACAGACGGAATCAAAGTAGTCCAAGTAGGAAGAGCAGTGTTGAATCGAGATCCAGCAGGAGCTCGCGAAAAAGCACTCAAATACATATGACACAACAACTATTAAATTTCATGGAGAAAGATAGATTAGCCAGAGAACGAAAAGAGGAGGAAGATAGAAAAGAAAGAGAGAAAGAGAGGATAGCCAGAGAACGAAAAGAGGAGGAAGATAGGGAGGATAGAAGAGAACTAATGCAAATAGTTGCAGGGAAAAATTTTCTAACGTATAAGAGAACCGCATGGGTTAGAAGCCCGGAAAAATATACAACTTTGCTGACTACGGGGGAAGGTGGACCGGCCCATAAAACAAATTGGGAGGCTGTGCCACCCTGTCGGAAAACCGAAATACTTGATATGCGTGTTCGAAATATGGATAATCCACAGAAATGGGATGCAGAAGTAAACAGACAACATAATATTGAAAATAAGACGGGCGAAAATGATTTTTCAGGAAAATTTGCAGAGAATAGAAAACTTGAGAACACTTTTAATGAATATGAGACGCTAACCAGTACAGGCCAGAATGAAAGACTGATTGTACCAAAGAAAAATGAGACGAAATTTATTGTACGCGCTTTTCCTCGAAAAGTTCGAGAAATTTAGTACAATATGTAAAACCAATTATCGGAGTTCAATTCAAATTTGACAAAAAAATATTTGTTTCTGCTGTAAAAGTAAAGATAACTTATAGAGAGAAAAAAGACGCGAAGTAGAACTACAATAAAGAAATGCAGTCAAAGATGGACACTGGAGTCCAATTGAGATTTCATGACGATTTATTTAATGCCAATACAAAAGAAAATAAAACTAAGAGAGAGAAAAGAGATATTAAACGGAGCTACAATGAAGTAATGCAGTCAAAGATGGGGGACACTGGAGTTCAAATCAGATTTAACGATGATTTATTATTTTGCGCGAATGACAAAATTGAGAAAAGTAGAGATGAAAAGAAGAGTGTAAAAAAGAGAAGAAATTTGGAGATTCAGCCTGCAGTGGCGGAAAATAAAAATGTTGGATGGGCTGTGCCTTGATAACATAAATAATAAGGGGGAAAAAGAGGTCAAAGACCCATGGGGAATAAAACAAGATGGTTACAAAATGGAGATGAATGACCTACAACGGGTTGGGGGAAAGTTGGGAGATATTGAATATCGAGTCGGATTGGAAAAACTTGGGAAGGAATCTGAGATTGGGACTATCAACTCAAAAGAGGTTTCAATCTTTTTTGCGGCAATGGAATCCCTTGGGGAAGATTCCCTGTGGGACGTCACAAAAGGGAGCTCTTCTCCTTAATGCACAACTGGTGGACAAACTGTGATTTCTTCACCGAGGTATCGCCTCTCTGATCTGGAGTCCTTGGTATTCTTCATGGGAACCGACAATTATTTCCGGCAAATTGCATTCAGTGGGAGATGTATCCAAATTTCATTTTCAATTAGTATCAACGCATATTCTGCATTTGATTATCCCAGGGGAGGGAACCCGGAAAAAAGTCGACTCATGGTTCGCTCAAAATTTTACTTCATTCCCAGTACCCTTATCGTTTTCACAGGCCTTTGCATTTTCGGCCTTAGACCATTTGAAATTATGCCAAGAGGCAATTTACTTTTTTTATTGAGATGTGGGGTTGTTTCCACAGATGGAAATTAAGAGGCTAGTGCAGCCAATTTTTCATGATGGCTGGCATCATCATATGTGCCAGAAACTGATTCTCTGCTCCTCTCAAATTTAAATTCGTGAGAGTGAGAAAATTTTTCGTTTTTGATTGTGCTGCGCACAATCATTGTCTACGAATCTTAGGGACTTCAACTTTCAAAACCTAATGCGGATGCTATACGATTTAGACCATGGTGGTCCTACAGTAGAGACGTGTCGATTACGACCGATCCAGATTCAAGCGGTGGAAGTAGTAGTACGGACACTGGTGGAAGAGAGAAGGCAAATGGATTTTGTAAAGTTGAAGTTATGTGTTTATGTTTGTAAGGGCGGACCAAGGTAGCGCGTGGGCGGTCATTTGTCCTACGGAGGGAGGTGTTGGGGTTCCACCCCTGTTTCTTTTCCTTTCATATAAATGACCTGTTTTCGTTCTAATTACATTTGCTTAGATTTGCCTATAGTATAATTTTAATGACAATTTAAAAGTCTCGTTGCTAAGCTATAGTTGTGTTTCAATAAGTAAGCTTTGAAGTAAATTCTATTTTGAACTTCCTGGTTTGAGTCACTGAATAATAGGGCTGGGAAGGTAGAATTGATTTTAAATGGGGATTAAGATGATTGGCTGGGCCAAGTGAAGATTAACCCCTATGAACAGTTGTGTAAAGAATATTATTTTTTGAGTTGGTCTGCGTTTAGACCCCGTTCGGGGAAACATATTTTTGTGTTATTATTGTGACCGTTTGAAAGAATACAAGTAAGGTATTTCCTACAAACTGTGTACTAGTTTCCGTAACCCAGGCAGGGTAGGAATAGAGTTACGAGATACCGTCATTATTATATTGACAGGGGGTTTGTTACCTCCAAGGAGAGAGTTAGATATTTTCTAGCCGTAACCCAAGGCGGGTACATTTGGCTTTAGAAAGTGGCCATTTGACCAGTCGATGGCGTTATCCTACCCTGCGACAGGATATTATGTAAATAGGATAGTACCAAACCCGATATTTGCAGAACCGGTGTGGTAGACGCGGGCATCGCATTATAATTTGGGGCCGGGGCTTTCCCCTCTAATAAGTGGTGACACCCGTAATTACCACACCAATGGCATTGTAGCTTACCACTGTAACACTGGTGGCATCGTGGCCTACCGGTATAAGATAGGTGGCTAAATACCACGAACATTGGTGCCAGCGGTAAATATCACCCCGAACAGTAATTATTCCGCATATCAGGAGGACTTCCCCATCCTTTACACCGTAGTTTTTACGCTAAAGTTCAACCTTTTGTCCCAGTTGTTTAAGAACCATTCTTGAAACACAGAGGTTGTTTAATTAGAACCAGAACCTTTTTTTTTAAATTACTAAAAAGCTTTAGTATGAAGAGAGGGGTGTTGAGGAGAGGACAGCCCCCCTCAAATACGGAATAATTTCTGTTCATATTACGTTTTAATTTTGCTCCTTATTGTCAGTAGAAAAAAAAAATTGTTTTTGTATATTTAATTTAGGATTTAGGGTTCCATGTCTCATGTCATCTGCAGGGTTCTATCTGTATTAATTAAAAAAAACTTTCCGAGAAACAAGTTTTTCAAAGAAAAGTGAAGGTCATAAGTAGGAACCTATACTGACATTCGAATTACACATTCATATATGGGCATTGAAGAGATTTAATGTCCTTGGTTAAAGCATGAACGAGATTTAATGTCCTTGGTAAAAACTTGGGACGAGATGACCTACTTAGAGAGAGGACTAGTTTGTGGATTTTATTGTTCTTTGTATTGGTGTTATATTTGATGTTTTATTGTATGGAAGTCTGATTGTTATTGGTCGCCTAAATTCATTGCAATGTTAATTTTCCTATGCTACGGAAAGAGATCTTGCTCTCTGACCCGACATACCAGCACAATGAAATTTTGCACAAGTGATCTTTGGACAAGGATCTAAAATTTGGCCGTTTTTTTCTGATTTAATTCCTAGGAAATAGAAAAAAAAATCTAATGTGAAACCTGGTAGCTTTTTTTAAAAAAGGTCTGGAGCCTAAGAAATGGAAAATTTGAAGCAATCGAAAGTACTATAAATTCAAAAAAAAATTTGAAATTAATTGGCCGGATTGAAAATTCTAGATTCTTTAAATTTATTCTTCCACGAGTTTTTTTCTGTTTTTATATTTTGGAACCCTGCATGCCTTGGATATAAAAGTAAAAAAGTCGAAATTGACTTCAAATTGTAGCTCTTTTTTATTTAGTTTATTCAAAACTTTTCAGCTTTCTAGTCCAATTCATTAATTATATATATATATATATATGTATTTATAAATAAAATTAAATTTTTACTCTGTTTCTCCTGTCTTACATAACTCCACTTTACACCCCCTGAATGGAAACATACCTCAGGCTAGGACGGGTAATGCTTGCGTTTAACTGTCAACTTGTCTTTAATTGGAGTTTGTCAGCTAAGAGAACTACATAAAAATGACCAGAAGAAAAAAGATGAACAAAGGATGGCTTAATCTAAACAAATGCGGTAAGTACTTAAATTATAAGACTATCAACACAGTTTTTTCGTAGTTTGAAAAAAATCTTGAAGGAGGGGGCCTGGGGCTCATTACAGATTTTGAGACTAATTTGACAGAGGCAACAAAATAAATTAAAAATCGAAAAAGATTATATCCAAATATCGTATATGGAATAAGAAAGATCGTGTAAAAGCAATAATAGACAAAGCCATATGCGTCGTAATTTGCTGGGCGGGGCTCTATATCTCTTTGGCTCTCTCTCTCTCTCTCTCTCTCTCTTGCTTTCCCTCTCTCTTCATTCTTCGGTAACAGTTTGTTATTTCATTTGTAAAAAAAAAACATTGCCATTTCATCCAGCCTCAGTTGCGTGTATCATTTTTGTTTTTAATAATAAATTATTCTGATCAACAAAGTTTCGTATAAAGACATTACTGAATTTATTTAGAATATATCTGAATTTTTTAGATGTATTATTTAGATTACGTCTAAAAGAGTATATTCCATGTCGTGTATATGGAACACTGTAGCCTATATATAATAGAACACTGTATATCACTAATTATATATATACAATGATATGGAACAAGAAAAATCATGTGAAAGCGATAATAAACAAAGGCATACACGTTGTAAGTGGACTAGGGGGGGGGGGTGTGGAGGTCTTTAACCTATTTTGCTGGTTAGCAAACTCTGAATTGAATTGCTACCATTACTAAATTAAATTAGATGGATTATGTAGTCTGAAAAAGTAAGAGCATGGGCAGACTGACACCACAAAGAAGGCGCTAATTTTGAACTGTGGAGGGTACCAAAAAGGGGGGTGGTATAAAATTTATAGAATCTGAGAGTCAGGAGGCCCTCCCCCCCCCCTAAAAAAAAATGCAAAATTTATCATCCTATTTCATAGGGTAGGCTATATCAAAATAGCAAAGCTTCGTCGAATCTCAGTATCTTTCATAGTTGAAAAACCCAGTAACTATGTTTTTGACGATAACAACACCCCCCACAGCCCCTGGGGGAAAAGTTTGCAAGTAAATAAATTTGTCCATTGTTTACCTATAGTATTTCTTATTTTAAAGTAGACAGACATTTTTCGGGGAGGAGGGGAATTTTCTACGGGGATGATTTTCCGTGCAGGGAAGTTCCCGAGGGATGAAATTTCCAAGACAAATTTTGTACTAGGAGAATTTGGTCTCCAGAGAGAACTTTCTGCGGGAGCACCTTTCTACTAGGGGGTGGGGTGTTTTCGGAAGAATTTTCCACAGAGGGTAATTTTCGGTGTGATTTTGAAAACAATCGGAAATGAAAGTCTTTTTCAAACGAAAGTGGACTAAGAAAATTTTTCAGCCGGAATCGTTCAGAAGAAGTTTTGCGGGGGTAATTTCCAGCTAGAGTGTAATTTTCTGGAGGGAATTCTCCTGGTGGGGGGGGTATTTTATGTGGGAAAAAAACTGTATAGGGAGGGATTTCCCGTGAGGGGAAGGAATTTCCCATGGAGGGTGATGCTGGATTCCCCGGCATTAAGAAAAAAGATCAGGAATTAAATTTAAAAAAAACGGTTCTTCAACTGAAAGTGAGGAGCAACATCAAAACTTAGGCCAATCTCCTTCCCAACGTACCAATGGTATTTTTCCATAAGA
>NW_028297925.1:5000-8932 GCF_049724085.1 Artemia sp. Qi Xiang Cuo
TTGACTCGGTTAATTATTGTAATTTCTGTTCGTTTTGGGTTTCATTTATTTATCAATGCTGATTTGTGGTAGTTTCACGCTTGGTAGATTATTTGATTTTAGTTTTGCTCATTTTTTGTTTAATGGAGTTCTTTACTTTTCTTTGAAAAACTTATTTTTGTGGAAAAAATTTTTTTAATTAATTTCTGTTCGTTTTATATTGACATAGTCTTTTCAGGGAAAAAGAAAATAATACTTTAAATCTTTTCGTTTTTTAAGACTTTATAGTTTGACCTGCTATTTGTATGCTGGAGAAAAATTTTCAGCAATTTTTAACAGCATACACCCTTTTAAAAATCTGGACACAAATAGTACTGTTTAATTTAGTTTCATAACTCCTCTAGTAGACCTGTAATGGAAAACTTGATATCATTCGCAAAAAAATCTGTTTACTTTCTTTGATAGCTTGGATACGCTTACGCTATTTGGATTTGGTTAAATTTTAAGAGTAGAAGTAGCCCCGAACGTTTGAACATAATACCCTCAGTCGTTCTTGGGATACTGCTGAGATGCCTTATTGGGAATTAGCATTATAACAGTGCATTTTAATTTAATCTTAAGTCAACATTTAGTTTTTAAACATATAAAAATTGGATTTGAGAAAGACTAAAATCTATTCTATAAATCATATACAACAACTTTCTATATAAACCTTATATTTATATAATATAATTTAAAACCCTTGCCCTGAGGGCTCTGAGGGGGTTATCATCCTAAGAGACCTTATTTCCAGAACTTTCAACTACGGTACGTTGAACAAAATGTATATCTTAAAATTTTGATTAGATGTGTTTGGGAAAATCATGGGTGTAAGAGGGGGGTTTGTCGCTATCCAATTACTTTCAACTATTCAAACAGGCACTAGCCTTTTCAATTTCCAATTGAATGAGCCCTTTTGAAGTTTCGACGACAACGCTTTCAATAAAAACGTGATATGCCCCCAGGGTATATTTTACAACCCTTGCCCTGAGGGCTGTGGGGGGAGGGGTTGTCATCCTTAAAGACCTAATTTCCAAAACTTATAATTACGTTGAATAAAATGATTATCTAAAAATTTTGATTGGATGTGTTTTGGGAAAAGGTGGGCGAGAGAGGGGGGTTAGTTGTCCTCAAATCACATTCGACTAATAAAAAGGGTACTAGTCCCTTGAATTTCCAATCGAAAGAGCCCTTTTCCAAGTTTCTACAACAAAGATTTCAATAAAAAAACTTATATACCTCCAAGGCATAACTTATAACCCTTGCCCTGAGGGTTGTGGGTGAGTGTCCTCCTTAAAAATATATTTTCTATCTGAAAATCAACTACCCTGAACAAAATGGCTATCTCAGAAGTTTTTATTGGATGTGTTTGGGGGAATGATGGGTGTGCGGGGGGGGGGGGATAGTTGCCCTCCAATCACTTTTGACTATTAAAAAGGGCACTAGCCCTTTGAATTTCCAGGCGAATGAGCTTTTATTGAAGTTTCTACGACAACGCCTTCTTTAAAAACCTCCAATCACTTTCGACTATTAAAAAGGGTACTAGCGGTTTGAATTTCCAATCGAATGAGCCTGTTTTAAAGTTTCTACAACAACGCCTTCTATAAAAACCTCATATGCCCCCAGGGCATAACACAAAACCCTTGCCCTGAGGGTTGTGGGGGACTGTCCTCCTCGAAACCATATTTTCTATCTGGAAATCAACTACGCTGAACGAAATGGCTATTTAAAAATTTTGATTGGATGTGTTTGGGGGAATGATGGGCGTGGGGGGGGGCTAGTTGCCCTCCAAACAATTTCGACTATTAAGAAGGAAACTAGCCATTTGAATTTTCAATCGAATGAGCCTGTTTTGAAGTTTCTATGACAATTTCTTCTTATAAATTCTTATATGCCCCCAGGGCATAACTTAAAACCCTTGCCCTGAGGGTTGTGGGGGAGTGTCCTCATCGCAAACATATTTTCTATTCGGAAATCAACTACGCTGAACAAAATGGCTGTCTCTAAATTTTGATTGGATGTGTTGGGGGAATGATGTGAGCAGGGGGGGCTAGTTGCACTCCAATCACTTTCGACTATTAAAACGGGCACTAGCCATTTGAATTTACAATCGAATGAGCCTTTTTTGAAGTTTCTACGACAATGCCTTCTATAAAAACCTGATATTCCCCCAGGGCATAACTTAAAACCCCTGCCGTGAGGGTTGTGGGGGAGTGTCCTCCTCAAAAAATGTATTTTCCATCTGGAAATCAACTAAGCTGAATTAAATGGCTATATCAAAATTTTGATTGGATGTGTTATGGGGAATTATGGGCGTGAGGGGGGGGGCTAGTTGCCCTCCAATCACTTTCTACTATTAAAAATTGCACTAGCCCTTTGAATTTCCAATCGAATGAGCCTTTTTTGAAGTTTCTACTACAACACCTTCTATACAAACCTTATATACCCCCAGGGCATAACACAAAACCCCTGCCCTGAGGGTTGTGGGGGAGTGTCCTCCTCAAAAACATATTTTCTATCTGGAAATCAACTACGCTGAACGAAATGGCTATTTAAAAAATTTTATTGGGTGTGTTTGGGGGAATAATGGGCGTGGGGGGGGGGGCTAGTTGCCCTCCAAAAACTTTCGACTATTAAGAAGGGAACTACCCATTTGAATTTCCAATCGAATGAGCCTTTTTTTAAGTTTCTACTACAAATTCTTCTTATAAATCCTTATATCCCCCCAGGGCATAACTTAAAACCCTTGCCCTGAGGGTTGTGGGGGAGTGTCCTCATCGCAAACATATTTTCTATTCGAAAATCAACTACGCTGAACAAAATGGCTGTCTCTAAATTTTGATTGGATTTGTCGGGGGAATGATGTGCGCGGGGGGGGGGCTAGTTGCACTCCAATCACTTTCGACTATTAAAAAGGGCACTAGCCATTGAATTTCCAATCGAATGATCCTTTTTTGAAGTTTCTACGATAACACCTTCTATAAATACCTTATATGCCCCCAGGGCATAACTTAAAACCCTTGCCCCGAGGGTTGTGGGGGAGTGTCCTCCTCAAAAAGATATTTTCTATCTGGAAATCAACTACGCTGAACAAAATGCCTATAACAAAAGTTTGCTTGGATGGGTTTGGGGGAAGGAGGGGCGTGAGGGGGGGGCGCGAGTTTTCCTCCAATCACTTTCGAATATTAAAAACTGCACTAGCCCTTTGAATTTCAAATCAAATGAGCCTTTTTTGAAGTTTTTACAACAACGCCTTCTATACAAACCTTATGTGCCCCCAGGGCACAACACAAAACCCCTGCCCTGAGGGTTGTGAGAGAGTGTCCTCCTTAAAAATATATTTTCTATCTGGAAATCAACTACGCTGAACGAAATGGCTATTTAAAATTTTTTATTGGATGTGTTTGGGGGAATGATGGGCGTGGGGGGGGGGCTAGGGGCCCTCCAAACACTTTCCACTATTAACAAGGGAACGACCCCTTTGAATTTTAACTCGAATGAGACTTTTTTGAAGTTTCTACTACAACTTCTTCTTATAAATCCTTATATCCCCCCAGGGCATAACTTAAAACCCTTGCCCGGAGGGTTGTGGGGGAGTGTCCTCATCGAAAACATATTTTCTATTCGAAAATCAACTACGCTGAACAAAATGGCTGTCTCTAAATTTTGATTGGATTTGTCGGGGGAATGATGTGCGCGGGGGGGGGGGGGGCTAGTTGCACTCCAATCACTTTCGACTATTAAAACGGGCACTAGCCCTTTGAATTTCGAATAAAATTAGCCTAGTTTTAAGTTAATAAGACAACGCCTTATATAAGTACCTCATATGCCCTCAGGGCTAATGCTAAAGCCCATACCCCGTGGGTTTTAGGGGAGTTTCCTCCACAAAAAGATATTTTCTATCTGGAAATCAA
>NW_028297926.1:0-8928 GCF_049724085.1 Artemia sp. Qi Xiang Cuo
AGCCAAGGCACGTACAGTGGAACGATGTTGCTTTGTCTGTTGTCTAACACCTTCTGGCAGGTGAACATTGCCCTCAGTTAAATTTAAAAAAAGTTCAGATATTAGATTAATGAAATCATTGTCAACACCATGTTTGAGTATGGCCTTTCTAAGCTAGTGTTTTGAAGTGCTTAAAACGGAAAATAAGTGCCGTTCTTCGTGTAGTTTCTTCAGTGTCATAATGGCGACTAATAGTCTTTTCTACTGTTCACCGGAAGATATACTGTAATTTCATTGTCGAAAATGTCGGTGACTACACGAAGATCCTCGGGTGTGCTCTGATTAAGATCCAACAAAATGTAACCGTAGGGCTTGCTAGTCGACTGAGTGTACGCTGACAACAGACCGTTAGGGGCGCCGGGGTATATCTGTTTATTGAGAGTTATGAGCGAGCTAGAATCACGAACGACTCGATAGATAATATAGATAGTGCAATTCAAAGTAAGGGTTCGCATACATTTGCTCTGATGAAACAGATTGTGTAGAACTAGGTTTATGGAAATGTGTTCATGATGAGATCGGACAGTGAACAATTGTAGCATTTCCTGTGAGAACTGTTCAATGGATTCAGCCAAATCATCAATAATCAGCCACGAGTTCGATTCAATACTATTGAAAACATAAAGTCCTCTTATGAATTGTATTGGTATGGTTGTGTCAATATCTTTTATTTTATCATATGACTCCTGACAAATAATATAGCAATAGTAGATTTTTTTCTGTTTTTCCAAAAACATTTTATCGCAATTTTGAATTATTTTAGCTAAAAGTGTTGTTTTCCCCGACATTGAGGGACCACACAGAAACGATCTGAAGGGTGTTTTAAATTGATACATGCTGTTGACAACAGTCGGACTATGACTAACTGTAAATCATATGTGTCCAATGAATAAGTAGTAATTTTCCCATAGATCTATCTATTCAAGAACAACAAAAAAACAATATTTCATGTCAACATTTATTACGACAATATGAAAACAACTATTTGTTCAACATGAACAATGAGAACACTTGTTCAACAAGAAACTGACAAAATTTCATGGTCAACATTAAAACTCTATTTTTTCAACATGAACAATGATAACACTTTATAAATACACTTTTGTCCATCAACATGAATAACACTTTTCTGTGCAGCACTTTTCTGTCCATCTTTTAAAGCACTTACTGTCTTTAAACACTTTTCTGTACAATAACACTTTCTATACAACAAAAAAAAATACACTTGGAACATGAACTAGCACAGTTGAACGTTATGAATTTAAAAATAGGGTCCCCCCCAGGGTCGCGGTGCTGAAGGCCGGCCGCGGGTGGGGGGAAGTTGATTACGATAGTCTATGCATTCAACTCGGTCTGAAATACGATAGTGGCCATGAGGCAGGACACTCACACCATTCTCGAGCACATAGACTTTGTCAGATATACATGACATTGCATTCTTTTCCATTCTCACAGTCTAATTTCTACACTGTAGAGAGCGAATTGCAAGTACTTGTGCTCTCGGCTCTAGGCTACTTTCTACACAGTCTGTGTACACACTCATGTTGAAATTGCTCTTTACAAAGTGTGTAGGCACCCCTTTACACGCCTTCTTTTCATTCCAAATATGTGTTTCAACGCAATAAGCTTTGGGACCCGGGAACACCCCCCTGGATATCAAATCACTCCCCGTCTCTGATTTTAACATTAATAGTTAGTTGGGGGCTTGACGTTTCACCAGCTTGGGGTAGAGGGATGGATTCCAGTTGGTGAAATCCATCCGCGAGCTGATGTGTTCCCTCTTTTCTAAATCACCCAATAAATCTTAAGTACTATTTACCTTTAGCAGCAGAAAATCTTTATCACCACAGTAAACTTGATCCTCCCCCTTTCGTGGACAGTGCACCTTGCCCATATTGTATAAAATTGATAACCTGAGATTTTTGCAAATTTCTAGTTCTGAACTACCAACCGCAATATTCTTGTTCAGTGCTACATTTCTCTTTCACCTGTGTATAAGAATCAAGCTAGTCTCTATGCTCATGAATGATGTAAAATTGGGGTCGGCAACAATTCGTGCACACTCTAGAGGGTCAGTCACGACGTCACAGCGAGATCTGTTACGTACGCTTTCACACATTTTGCCAAACGCTGAATTTAGGATGAGTTTGTACAATTCCGTCTCTACCTTGGAGTTTGCCCTAGAGCGTTTATCGACAAAGGTGTCGATAAAAGTGTTCATGTGTGGTCGCTGATTGAACTGTAGGACACACTGTATTTTTGTGATTTTGAAACCATTGTTCACCATCCAGTGCAAAAGCACATGGTGAACAACAGTATTCTATTTAGGGTCAAAATCAGCAATCAGTTTCTGTTTAGAGGGGGTCCAATGCATCCCCATATCCTCAACCAGTGATTGATTGTTGGGGCTCAGCGAGTCCCAGGTCACGGGTCGATTGATGCAGGGAAAAACAAAATCTTTGACGGAGTCGTGAAGTGCCAGAGGCCTGTGACCATCAACTTCAAAAAACCATCCGTGTGGCCCGTTGTCCTCGACGTTGTTAATGTCGGGGAACTCACAAGGATTCTCAAGCCATTGATAGTTCCCACACGGCAAAGAGTAGTGGGACATTGCCGAGGGGTACAATGAGTTCATGTCCAAGAACACTGCATTTGACTTTACACCGTTCCTTTTCCGCTCGAATCGGTTGATAAGACGCGATCCCCGTGAAAAACACACCCTCCCCTCATTGAACGCTCTACAAAAAGGTGTTGATCTACGTCGGTGATTAGGCCTATTTCCTCCCTACTAATTTTTAAAATTAAATCCATCACCAAATGGGGTGTAGAAAAATAGTAGCCTATATCTAACCCGAACTCTGAATAGATTTGGTCTGTATTCTTACAGACTATATCCAACAGAGTTAGAACGTCACTGGCCAAGGACAGTCTACAATAATCCCACCCCTTTTTACAAGCTTACTCGGACCACGCCTTCTCGGCAAACTCGTACTCCTCGGCTGTGCATTGACTATTGGTCAGTGAAGTTTGAGAAGCTTCAATTGGTGGTAGTTTTTCCTCACTTGAGCGAGCACCAGAACAGTAATAGTCATATGCATATACACCTGTGCAGGTCAACAGATCATACATTTCACTGTCTGGAAAGTGCTGTTTAAGCAAGGGAAAGCTATCAAAATTGTCGCTTTTCTTCACTTGAATCAATTGACTCAATGACTTGGGAAAAAAACTAAAGGAATCTAAAAATCTAATTTTATTCCAGCACGTACGTCCATTATCCACTACCTGCCATTTCAGTTCGAGAAGCACAAACGTCTCGGCCGAGTTGGGGATAATGTTATAGGTAAATGAATTATTTACCCATGGACTATCTACTCCCCCTCCCGTCCTGTGCATACGTGCCAGTGCCGTTAAAATAAATTTTACGTCATAATTATAATTTTGGATAAAAACAGGGATAAAAAACTGCTGTCTAACGTTCAAACTACACGATTGATGCACTACCCGTCTTAACTTCCTACCCCCCGGGGAGCTTTCCTGCCCCAAGGGCTTATGGTCTCGGAAGTGCCCCCGCCCACCGCCTCTTGTCCCTGTAGTCCCCGTATCCACCGCGTCTGCAAACTCCCCCTGACAACCCTGACATATTTTTTTATTTTTAATCGCGAGTCGATCCTCCGCAGACAACACCATTGGATAATGTGTATTTCTCAAACGAGAAATAGCGCCATTAGCCGTGCCCCTTAGTTTAGTCAATGCCTTGACCATGCACTCGTTCTCATCCAATGTCTCAACTATTTCTAACACCCGCATGGTGTTAGAACTGTCTCATTGCGCATGAGCATAGGACACTGCGATGGCCTGGTGTTCTTTGACTTGGTTTGGATATCGTGGGTCATTCACCTCCACCAGCTTAGCTTCACAGTCTAGAGATATTTTGTTTCATTGGAGGAGGGTGTTTTGGAAATTTTTAAAGCGTAGAATGGCCCTATCCCCTGAAACCGTTTCCACTGTCTGGTAGCCATGCTGTCTGCAGTGCTTCATGTGATCCCGTAGTTTTATATCACTACGGAATTGTGACAGGCATGTTGGACAGTAGAAACGTACCCCTAGATCCCTACCACCCCCCAGAACTCTACTAATGTCAGTAATCGGATTAAAATGGCCAATTGAAGGGGTAGGTCCATTAGGTGGTGTATACAACAACCAAACCCAGTGTTTAACCAAATCAACTGACGGGCCCCTTACGGGGAAAAGCACCCCCTTCTTTTGAGAGCGAACCCCATCTTCAAATTCTGTTTCATACTGTACCACAGTAACGCCGATATTTAAGTGGGCATTAGCCCTTTCAAAAATATCTATAGATCGTAGCGTTACTGGGTATTTTCCTTCTAAGCACGAGAAATCTACAATGGGGAAATCGGACCCGTCCTTCAAATGTACAGCCCAATTGTCTAAATTCGTCTTGGTAGCGTCATCTGCTAGAGGCTGAAATGCTGATATGAGGAAAGCATACTTGAAACACATTTGACCTGTTTCAAAACAGATCTTCTGGACACCACGACAACCTTCTAGATCTGGATTATAATTTAAAACTACTGCTCTTGGCCCACCTGCCCCCCCTCTTAAAATAAAATCTTTCTTAAATTTACAAATATTTATACTTAAATTTTCAATAAATAAAACTACAGACCCGCTCCCGGTTTCGTTATAGTTCTCGAGATGCGATATAATTTGTCCTACCCACTCAATAAAAATACCCTAAAAATTTTATAAATTTGGATAAATTACGCACATCTCTGAATGTATATAATGATAATAAACTTCAGTTTTCCCCTCATTTAAATAAAAAACCTTTAAAACAACAGAAACCTTCATTGAATCCCGCCCCCCCCCCTACTTCCTTTGCTTCTCCAGTAGTGCTCGTAATTTCTATACAGCGTCATGCACACTTTCTACCTGGTCAAAAACAAATTTCCCCCACATAAGGGAATTAAAGGGATCACCAAAAGTCGCAGTGTAAACAACTATTTCCTTTAAAATTCTGTTCGTTTATTGAAAGTAGGGACAAGTTGTTCACCCCACCCCCGCTTGTATATTATCCCCTCCCCCCCGTTGTTGAAACAACGTTGGGGAATTGTCCACGTGAAGTGGGCGTAGTGTGCTCGGGAGGGGCTCGACTGCGGGCGGAGGAGAAGGGTTCCCAGTTAATTCGTTTGTGAAATCATTTAAAAGCTGTATGGTATTTGGACTCAAGTCCACCTGCTCAACTGTGCTAGCTTCTACATTGAAAAGAAAATAATTAAAAAAATCATCAATATTAGATAGTACATCAATGGAATTATTAATACGGTGCCAGTCACTGATGGCTGAATTGTCCTGAAACTCCATTGCCCCTTCAATGGGGTCCACCTCTTCTTCACTCAATGGTGAGTAGGGGCCCAATGCACCAGCCTATAAATGAAATATAGCTTATTTTCAATGTGCTCAAATAACTACTACTGTTAAAATTCGGATTATTATTGACTAATAGCATTCTGTTAATTCAACTGAAAGTTTAAACTGAATATAATCTATGATATGACATAGAAGGCGACAATTTTTTTTTTTATTTTCATAGTGTTCAATTTTTTTTTTTTCGCGCCGCGGTTATGGCCCGCGGCGCATACATGCGGCGCATCCCTACGGCGCGTCTAGGGCCCGGATCACCTCCCACGGCGCACCCCCTCACCGCTTCCCACACCTCTTTCCCGCCCCCTTTACATAATGCCCGTCAAAAGTCGCTATTTTTTTCTCTAATTCCACACAGATTCAGTGAACTCATGAGTTTAATTATTGTAAGCCGCGCGAGTGTTCCAATTTCCAGGATTGAACTTCAAAATGCCGAGAACCGTTAACTTGATTTCCCCCTCGCTAAAATCTTGGCATGATAGAAATATTCAGTGTAAATTAGGACGCTGATATGTGACAGATGGAATAAACTCTCTCTTAAAACTATGTGAAGAATAGCATTCACAGAGTTTCAAAGGTACCTAAAAATATATGTGATAGTGAAGAGATAGCAACAGAGAAAATAGTAAAGATTAGAAAAATAGCATTTTGAGTTTCAAAGGCGGTGATTATTAATTGTCTAGAAATTACCTAAAAATATTCGCTTATGAGATATCGAAGCGATAGCAAAGATTAGAAAAAAGAGGAGTGGTTTCTTTGCAAAAAAATTAAATTTAGATATGTAATAGTGGGGGTGAGGGGGTAATATCTCGCTGAGATAAGTTTATATTGAAAAATAGTGAAACAGAAGAAACATTGGAAGAAATAGATAGGTAGGAAAAATGCTTACATTTGCATATCCTGGCTGCACTTGGGTGCCAGATGGTCCAGGTAGTGCATGCTGGTGGGTAACCTCCTGACCTAGCGTCAATGGGGCAGCTATTAGACGTCCAAGGAGAGCGGATGTGCAAGCGATGTCATTAATTTCTGGCACAGGTTGGGCTGCGACTTGTACAGGAGCTGTGACTTTTGCAGTCGAGCCAAAGGCTGGCACATATGGCTGCACTTGACGAGGTGGCAGTGTGGAGCTGGGGGGTTTTGGCCAGTGACCATATTGTATGACTGTTGCTCGTACAGGGGTCATATTATTAGCCCTTGCTCTCTTACTGGGTGGTGGTGACGAGCATTTTCCGGTATTTGCGCTACCCCTAGCTCTCTTTGATGTAGGGGCCGCAAAATATTCTTCGTAAGTTGCCTTAAAAAAGAGAAAAAATTAGTATCAAAATAATTTCCCCCTTTTTTACAGAAAGAAAGTTAGTATCATCATCCATATAATTTTGTTTAGAAAAGAATTTATCGCATTTCAGTAGAGCAAAAAGTAAAAATTTCGCGAGAAATATATTAGACCTAGAAATCAAACGTTTTTATTAGTCAACTTGTAAAAAAAAATAAATCATAACAATCAGTAGTCTATAGCCATAGGATAGGAATCATTGTTTCTATTTTTACCATTTAGAAAAATATTAAATGTTCCAGTCTATAGGCTTTAAATTAGATCGTTAACCCAGCGGCCTATAGGCCTATATTTTGCAAACATAGGTTAAAATGCTATTCAATTTATACATAATATAAGCTTCATGCAATTCCTAGAGACCTTTCTTTCTAGCCTTGCACAGTTTGTTTTCATTTTACACTGATGGCGGTAGAATTGAGACATTGCCCCCTCCCTTTTACATAATTTACTTACAACGAAGCTGTTAGAAGTGAGGCGTTGCCCCCTCTCCTCCCTTTTACATAATTTACTTACAACGAAGCTGTTAGAAGTGAGGCGTTGCCCCCTCTCCCCCCTTTTACATAATGTCCTAAATATATTTTTAGAACTTAATTTGAAAATAATCCGTTTCACTTCTCCAAAATAGAGCATCGCGTATTATTACAATTACATCAAAGTGTTTTAATTTTGACGGAAGAACAGTTCCTTTGCCTAAAACCAGCTAATGTATACAAACAGGAAAGGGGTGACAGCTAATTATAGGCCTCGCACTGGAGTCTTGTGTCAAAACCAGAGCGGGTTAATAACAACAGCGACGGATGTCTCAGTTAGAGAAAAGATTGCAATAGAGAAAAGCTAAATTTAACGAAACGAAAATTATTTCTTTTTGCGAGAATTTGGTTGTAAAACAACGGGGGGGGGGGGTTAGGTTTTGAGGGGATAGATAACAAAGTTTATGTTTTCCATCGAGGATCCAGCGTGTCGAGGGAGGCTGGTAGTGGCGGGGGGGGATATTGTTAGACCTTAATTTGGAAATAACTTGTTTCACTCGTACATAGAAGTCCATTGTCCTAAATATCCATATTAATTTTACAGAAAAAATTGGCTGTCCAATATTTTCAGAAAATCACAGAATTACGTAAAATCACTGAAAACTTAGTTTGCCTAAAACCAGCTAATGTATACAAACAGGAAAGGGGTGACAGCTAATTATAGGCCTCGCACTGGAGTCTTGTGTCAAAACCAGAGCAGGTTAATAACAACAGCGACGGATGTCTCAGTTAGAGAAAAGATTGCAATAGAGAAAAGCTAAATTTAACGAAACCAAAATTATTTCTTTTTGCGAGAATTTGGTTGTAAAACAATGGGGGGGGGGTTAGGGTTTGAGGGTAAAAGAATATATTTACGTTTTCCATCGAGTATAAAGATTGTATAGTGATGTTTGTACTAGAGTGGGGGGAGGGGGGGGGGTTTACCTGAATATACCGGAGGGTGACGTCGGAAAATAATTTTATTTTGAAAATAAAAAATGTAATTACATTGCAAATTGAAGTTGACATGGTTTCTAATTCATCAAATTTATCCATTATTGTTTGAACTGTGTCAAAATACTTTCTGATAATTTAATCACATTGCATGCCCGTTATATACGAAATCTCAAGGGCAAATTGTTATGTAACGGGGAAATCATATGTAACAAGCCCTCTGATTGGTTGAGAAAGGATATGTAACCAACCCTCTGATTGGCTGAGAAGGAAACACGTGATCTAACGGTTTCCTGGAAACTCATAACATTTGCCTCGGAAACAACAACAAATACTATTTCCTGACATCATAACATTCGCTGAGAGCGTGCACTTACAACAACAACAACAACATTGACCTTGACATTTGCCTCGGAAACAACAACAAATACTATTTCTGGATCATAACATTCGCTGAGAGCGTGCCAAAAACACACCTGGAGAAAGAGGTCATTGACCCCATTAACCACGTGTTCTCTCTAGGGAGGCTATGCCCATATTTGGTGTACTCGTGGGAGTTTTTAAAAAAGTGTCCGGATCGGGATTCGAAGGGGTATTGTACTCGTGGGGCTGGTACCCCCCCCTTCTACTAAAATGAACAGAAATTAG
>NW_028297927.1:0-8928 GCF_049724085.1 Artemia sp. Qi Xiang Cuo
TTCTCATTGACAAAAACCATAAACCACGTGGTTCTATGCCCATATATGGTGTTAAAAAAAGTTGTAGGTGGCAGCAGGGGTGCCATATGGGGCTGGTACCCCCATTTCTACTAAGAGCGAGGTATTGACTAGGGGGTGAACCCAATCATATACGAATGTTTTCTGTCGTTTTAAGTTTTGATGTTACTCCTTACTTTCAGTTGAAAAACTTGTTTTTTTATATATATATATATATATATTTCCTGATCTTTTTTTAAATAATGCTGGGAAATCCGGCACCACTTTCATAGCAATGTCCCTTCCCCCATGAAAACTTCCTTCATGGAAAGATCTCCCACATAACCCCCGACATAACTTTCAGCCCTCCTTCCGGGGACTTTGGGGGATTAAGTCATCCTAAAAGACATAGTTATCATATTTTCGACCATGCTGAACAAAATGGTTATCTCAAAATTTTGATCGTGTCAATTTGGGAAAAAAATGCGCGTGGGAGGGGGCCTAGTTGCCCTCCATTTTGTTGGTCACTTAAAAGGGCACTAGAACTTTTAATTTCCGTTCGATTGAGCCAACCCACGATATTCTAGGACCACTGGGTCGATACGATCACCCCTGGAAAAAATAATTAAATAAACACGCATCTTTCTTCTGGTAAAAAATGCATAATTCCACATTTTTGTAGATAGGAACTTGAAACCTCTACAGTAGGGTTCCCTGGTATGCTGAATATGATGGAGTGGTTTTCATTAAGGTTCTATTACTTTAAGGAGGTGTTTCCCCCTTTTTTTGAAAATAAGGCAAATTTTCTCAGGTGCGTAACTTTTGATGGGTAGGACTAAACTTGATGAACCTTATATATTTGAAATCAGCATTAAAATCTGATTCTTTTAATGCATCTATTGGTTACCATTGCGCCGGGTTGCTCCTTACTTACAGTTCGTTACCACGAACTGTTTGAAAAAGAATGGAGTATCGCTATTTTTTTAATGTGAATTATATAATACTATATCAAACAGTTTGTGGTCACGAACTGTAAGTAAGGAGCGACCCGGCTCAATGGTAACCTTCCATAAGAATTTTATCTGATGCAATGGCTACCTCAAATTTACTATAGATATATTTGTGGAAAAAAGGCTTGGGGGGGGGGGCCAGTTGTCCTCTGATCACCTTTGACTCTTAAAAAGGGCCTTAGAAGTATCGATTTCCAATCGAATGAGCCCCTTTGAAGGTTATACGACGACCCCTTCTATATGAAATGCCTCTTGGAAAAATAAATGGAGTGTGGGGAGAGGCTAGCAGCCCTCCGATCACTTTTTGCTCATAAAACGTGAATTACAACTTTCAATTTCCAATCTAATGAGCCTTCTATGAAGTTTATGGGAGCATCCTTTCCATAACAGCCATATTTGCCCCTAGGGCATAACTTAAAATGCCTACCCCAGGGCCCTAGGGGGCTGTGTCGACACCGGAGTTTTTGATATCTGAACTTTGAACTATGCTTAACAAAATGTGTATCTCATAATTTCCATCTGATTTATTTAGGGCGTGGAGGGGCGGGAGCTAGTTGCAATCCCATCTCTTTTGAATCTTAAAAATGAGCGAGAACTTTCAATTTCCATTCAAATGAACCCTCTCTGAAGTTTATACGAGCATTCCTTTCATAAGAAACATATATGCCCCAGGGCATAACTTACAACGCCTGTTCCCGGGCCCTGGGGGGTTGTGACGACACCTTAGTTTTGTTATCTGACGTTTGAGCAGTTTTTCACTTAATGGCTATCTCAAAATTTTTATTGGATACATTTTGGGGGAAAAGGGGCATGGGGGGTTTGTTGCCTTCCAATCTCTTTTGACTCTAAAAAACTGAACTAGAACTTTAATTTCCAATCAAATGGGCCCTATGAAGTTTTTACGAGCATACCTTCAATAAGAACCATATATTCCCCCGGGGCATAACTTACAACGCCGGCCCTTGGGCCCTGGGGGGGGGGTGTCTTCCCCGGAGTTTTAGTTGTATGGTCTTTGAACTATCTAAAAAAAATTGGCTATCTCAGAGTTCTTATCGGATGGGTTTGAGGGAAAAAAAGCGTGGAGGGGGGGAGGCTAGGTGGCCTCCAATCTCTTTTGACTCTTAAAAAGTGAACTAGAACTATCAATTTACAATCAAATGAGCCCTCTTTGAAGTTAATACGAGCATCCCTTCTATAAGACCCATATATGCCCCCCAGGGCAAAACTTACAAAGCCTGCCCCCGGACCCTGGGGGGTTGTGTCGACACCGAAACTTTTATTATTTGATCTTTGAACTATTTTTAACAAAATAGCTATCTCAAAATTTTTATCGAATACATTTGGGAAAAAAGTGTGGGGGGGGCTGCTTACCCTCCGATATCTTTTGTCGCTTAAAAAGTGAACTAGAACCTTCAATTTCCAATCAAATGATCCCTCTCTGAAGTTTATACCAGCATTCCTTCCATAAGAAACATATATGCCCCCAGGGCATAACTTATAACCCTTCCCCTGAAGATTGTGGGGGGAGTGTCCTGCTCAAACATATAACATTCAAAACTTTCAACTACGTTGAACAAAATGGCTATATCAAAATTTTGATTGGATGCGTTTGGGGAAATGGTGGGCGTGGAAGGGGTGTTAGTTACCTCCCAGTCACTTTTGACTATTAAAAAGGGCACTAGCCATTTAAATTTCAATCAAATGAGCCCCTTTTGAAGTTTCTACGACAACGCTTTCTATAAAAACCTTATATGTCCCCAGGGCACAACTTATAACCCTTGCCATGAGGGATGTGGGGGGAGGGGGTTTTCATCCTCAAAGACCTAATTTCCAGAACTTTCAGCTACGTTGAACAAGATAGCTATCTCAAAATTTTCATTGGATGTGTTTGGGGAAAAGGTGGGCGTGAGAGGGGGTTAGTCGCCCTCCAATAGCTGTTGACTATTAAAAAGGGCACTAGCCCTTTGAATTTCCAATCAAATGAGTCCTTTTGAAGTTTATACGACCAATTCTTCTCTAAAAACATGATATGCCCTCAGGGCAGACATTATAACCCGTACCTTGAGGGATTTGGGGGAATTTCATCCTCAAATACATAATTTCTATTTGGAAATCAACTACGCTGAACAAAATAGCTATTTCAAAATTTCGATTGGATGTGTTTGTGGAACTGGTGGACGTGGAACGTGTGTTAGTTGCCATCCAATCACCTCCGACTCTTCAAAAGGGCACTAGAAGTTTCAACTTCCGCTCGAATCAGCCCCCTTTGAAGTATCTCCGATAACCTCTTTCATATTAAACGCCACTGGAAAAAAATAATAAACAAGAATGAAACAATGGAGCCGTATGGCCTCTACTATGGGCAACACTACAGCGTTGCCTCTGATAATGGCGAATTTACATTCTGATCTTAAAAGGCTAGGGTTGTCCCACCTTTTAAAGGTGGAGATCCTCTTGCTGTTAAGAATTACAGACCTATATCACTGCTTTCAGTCTTTTCTGAAAAGTTTGAAAAAGTGGTGTACCATAACCTACTTATGTTTCTTGCTAAGAAAGGACTTTTCAATGACAGATAATGTGGATACAGACCTTGGCATTCCACAAAAGACGCCCTTTTATCTTTAATACTGCTTATTAATAAAATGATGGATAAAGGCAAAATTCTTGCATGGGTTTTGATTGACTTCAATAAAAGCTTTCGATGGTATGACTCCTAAAATTTTATTGGGAAAATTAAATCATGTTGGTATTCTTGGCAATTTACTATCATCATTCAGAAGTTACCTTAACAAAAGAAGGATCTTTATAGGTGATGATGAATTAAGTGCTACTAAGAATAGTTGTGGCGGGCCACAAGGTTAAACACTTGGGCCACTCTTATTTATTATTCATATCAGTGATATACAGTTTATATTGCATGGACCACAAAGCAGCTGTTGCTTGTTCTGTGCTAATAATTTACCTGTTGAGGAAGAAAAGTCTGGTGATGACCTGGTACAAAGTTTTTCTGATTATACAGCGATTGGAATAGCTGATGATGATTTTTCTTCACTTTACAATAAACTTCAATTAGCTATTTAGCGAGTTTATGATTGGATGGATGCCAATAAGCTAGTGATCTATGTGCTCAAGTTAAAATTTTGATTTTTTCGCGAATAGGAAAATCTCACCCGGATTTTGGAGGCCTATTAACATCGAGAGGCGTGATTAACAAACCTGAGACGGGTTTCACTAAATACGACTTTTGCTTGATTAAAAATCTTTCTTTTAAACATCATGTGAATGTTGTATATTTAAGAGTTTCGAGGAATTTTTGCATGATTAAAAGACTTAAACATTTTTTACCAAGAAAAATTTTATGCCTGCTATATTTTTCTCTGATCCAATCCCATCTAAAATATTGTTCAATAGTTTGGATGTCAACATTTAAAATTCACGCTCAAATATTGAAAAAAAATTAATGATAAAGCTCTTTTGCTTATAAGAGATGGGGATTTACAGTCAACAGATAATTTACATAAAATTGCTTGCTCTATTTTTGCGTACCGATTTCATCATGGCCTTTTACCTGAGTGTTTTTCTAATTTGTTCCAAAATATATTAAATCTTCATAGTGTAAATATTAGAACTAAAGATCAATTTAACATTCCTTCTACACCTTGCATAAGATCCAATTTTTCTATTGATATAGTCTGCTCTAGGGTGTGGAATGCGTTGCCTAAAGATTTAAAAGAGAAGAGGTCAATGGGATCATTTAAATTTGCGATAAAAAAGTATTTTGGGTCATTGGGTTGATTTTTCTTTCCTTGGGGGAGGGAGGGGGAATGGGTTAGGGAAAGGTTTGAAGGGTAGTTAAAGATAGGTTAAAGGGAATTATGTTGTTTTGGGTTCGTTTCCTTTTATTTCTTTTTATTGATTTGAATGATTTTGGGAGCTGGGTCTCATTTTTGGTCGTGTGGAGCGGATGGATTTGAATGCCCACGTAAATTGCAGCAATATATGTTACCTCAACAGGTGGTGGCCTAGAGGAAAAGTGCTTAGTATTTTAAAGTGTTTACTTAATGATTGTATCTTTTTTGTATAAATTTTTTACATTTTTATTGAATCTATTATTAATAAAACTGATTTGAATTGAAAAATTGAATTTGCATTTTTCTTTTCCCTTGTTTGTACTCCTCTAGTGCATTTAGTGAATTTATGTGGCAAAATTCCAACCAAAATGAAGTTGTAATCCTTCTAGAGAAGCTTATTTTTTTCCAGGCTCCACCTTTCATTCAAAGAAAAATTAGGAATTTTCTTATCTCTTGTCCTCCTGCTCTTCTTCGATTTCGAACTTTTCTCCATTTCTTTAATAATAAGAAAAACAACTCTTCCACTACCAATAACAAGCTGAAAAAACCACAGATGGCAAGCCAGATAGGCTAACTTCAACTGTGGCACATAGATGACTCTCCAAACAATAACTATCGTGCTAAAAAAACAAAAAAAAACAAAAATATATGTTAACCCAGAAGGACAAGAGCACATTTTGTGCCCTTGGGACAGAAGGCACATTCTGGACTACTAATTCTTGTCTCAAAGAATGCGGGACAGAATAATTATCTTTTACTCCTAATCCTTATCTGAAACCAAATTGATGGTCCTCAAAATCCCACTTATCTCGCAGAAAAGGGCCCATTATAATTTAAAGTAACATACTAAGAGTAGGGCATATGGTTATAGATCTATATGAATTGCTTATCGTTGGGTTCTTTTTAGGCACACATGTGACTAGTCCTTCACATAGGGACGTAGGGGCATATGCCTACTGTTGGGACAGAATTAGCTGGTATAACAGAGCTAGGTGTTCGAACAGCACACATGTACCATACTGTAAATGCTCTACTTGCAAACCATCCATCCCAGGGGCTTTCCCTATTTTCAGAAGACGAATTATTAAATAACATAGAGGGTGTGTTCGGACCTTGGCCCCTTTTGTATCAGAGAAATGCCCTTTCTATGAATTTAATTTCATTTATATTCAATTCTAATAATTAAACCCCCGGGGCCAAGCTTTATTACGGGACGGCTGGATGGAATCCATTAATCAGCTAAACCTGAAAAATACAGAAGAGCGACGACTCACACAGCTTAAATTTACAGCCCAAAAAGCTTCAAAGGAAGCTTCAACGGAAATACAGATTTGAAAGATTGCGAATTTAAAATTTTACGAGCAAAGCTCCTACCTAGGAACGACGTAGTGCATGAGAAAGGGTATAGCCCCCTTTCGTCAGCTCCTTTTATCAAGGTTTGGGCTCAGCCTAAACACCCAAATATAGAAATTAGAGAAAATTACAAAAATCGACCGTTTTTCGCGGGAATAGTCAGACAATTGTGAGATTTTGAGAATAAAAAGAAATAACGTGAAATTAATTAAGTTTTGAGTTTACAGTGGGGTAATCTCTCCGTATTAGAAAGTATTGCAGGGTAAGAACGGACAAGAGAAAGTGAGTCAGGTTATTATTTTATTGGATTGGCGGATTTGAATATAATCTTCAGTGGCGAAGGTTATCAGATTATTGAAGACGGCATATTAGGAATATTTGTCAAGTTTGTGCGTACATTGGATAAGGAAGATGGGAGGCACCTGTCCTATTGAGTAATCGGCCTTAGAGGAGATTCCATTGAAAGTACAAGTATCCAGGGTGGATGCGTGATTTGTTTTGCAGGGTAGTTCCCCTGTTTGAGTTTAGTCCAGCCAATCCCGAGGGGTTAACAACTGGGCATTTTGAGGGACACCTGGAGGCATGAGGCACGCCGGAGGCCAGCCTCCGGAGGCACACCGGAGGCATATTCCAAAGGGCGCAATATGTAAATATATACAGCTTGCCTGTTATTCGGTATCTGTCGAATATTTCAGCACCTTCAAAAGTGATCTTTTAAAACTTGGAAAAAATCATTTACGGGTTTATTTGGCAAGGAAAAGAACCCCCAAGACTGAAAACAACTGATATGTACCTAAAGAAGAAGAACGGAGGACTGCAAGTTGTTGATATCCATGCAAAAACTAGGTAACCCTACGATGGCACTGATGGTGTCACTTTTTCCTATTACACATGCAGCGTTTCCACCAGCTCAAAAATCAAATTCCGATTTTTCTTCAAAAAAAAAATCCCGGAACACGGTTTTTAAGTTATACAACATAGGGCTGCGCGGTGATGACGTAAAAAGCAAGGTGCGAAAGTCAAAGTACCGCGAAACGTGGTTTCTAGTTGTAACTAACGACTGATTGTCAATATTCCTAGTATTATTTCGACGTGAAAACGTTCTGGGGGATTAGTAGGATCTACGACAAATATTTTAGGCCAAAACAATTCGCCAAAGTTCCGAAAAACCGTGTCTACGCATCCACGTTTCATCGTTATTTAAATTTCCCGCCCAAGAATTGACGTCACGCTTCGCAGCCCTATTCAATATGGCTTGGCCAGCGGTAAAAGTTGCTTTTATCATGTCTTCACACTTCCCTTTCCCTTTTATCATACCTGCTTTTCTGTTTAGTGGCTGTGCCAAGACGCACCCTTGGATCTCGGATTCTTAATTGTACTAAAAAAAAAGGAATCTGCTGCTTTGACACGAAAGAATCTGGAAGACACACAGATCCCTTTTTCCCGAATGTACTTAGAATCCAACTTTCTTGGTATTAAACCCAGGCCTTTGGGTATTTGAAGAGAAAACTGTAAAGCAACAGTCAGAAAAGCTATTACTACCGAGTTATTAGTAAAAAGCGCTAAGTAAAGCAACCAACTACAAAAAATAACTAGTTTCTCAGATATTTATTGGTACGTTTCAGTAATCATCTCGATAATCACAGCTCAAATGATAACCCTAAGAAACTGGACAATTGAGCTTCAGTAAATCAAACTAAGCTCGGTCAGCACAATTATAAACACTAATTCTTCTACTACTAAGTCTTCTACTGAGCATAACAAGTTTTCCGACGGTAATCGTCGCTTCCGCTGCCCTAGATCTCGGAATGCATTCGAGACCCATAAAATTATATCAAGAACTCAAGCGAATGGGGGACGAGGGGCACACGCACTTGAGCTGGAAGGACCAGCCCCACCGTGGGTGGCCTCCTCGTCCGTAGGAGACATGGTTCAAGATTATGTTCAGTTCTGTGTCCTCATGCAAGTCGGTATTAAGGTTATTTCTGGTTTTTTGTTGATGGGTTGGTTGTATTTTGGTTTTTTTGTTGATTAAGGTTGGTCGTAAAAAGGGCTGAAAAAAAGAAGGAAAAAAGTGCCACCGCAAGAATGGGTTTCATATGGACGGAAGACGCCCCGTCTACGTGAGACCAAATATTTTTTTTTTGTGTTAAAAAATTTTAAAGTTGTAAGAGTAAGCCTTTTGGAAGACCACCTTTAAAATTCGAATTCGTATTAGTGAAAATTAAAGGATATGAATTTTAAGAAATTGAAGTAAAAATGCCACCGGAAAAGCATCTCCTAGAGAGGGAAGGACACCCTGAAACGGGGGGAGCGATAGATATTTGGCAAGAAAAAAGTTAAATGGTAGTGTGCCTTCATGTCCACTAATACATTGACTGGTATATAATATTTTTTTTTAAGTTTAGGTTATATGATAATGTATAAAGTTGTAAGATTTATATGTTTTTGTATTAAAATATCACCGAGTCGAGAGGAGGAGGGGATGGAAAAAAAATAACAGCTACTTCTGAAAAATGATAAACAAAATTCCTTCTGTTGACACACAGAACATGGCGATGGTAGTGGTTTTGGTCTTGAGGTCAGTTTTGCGTTTAGGTGCCATTTTTAACATGATGATTGCGATGCTGACGAGACATCAAAAAAGTGGAACCCTTTCTTCTGGATAAATGAATTCAGCTTTGTGAAAACGTCTGAGTCAAAGCCAAAGACAAATA
>NW_028297928.1:0-8922 GCF_049724085.1 Artemia sp. Qi Xiang Cuo
GTGCCTCTGTTTTAGTCAGATTACACATCCTTTAAATAATAAACCCATTATAAGTTTATTGACAATCCTCTCCTGGGAATTTTCGCTCTGACTTCAGTATCAGTTTATGTCTCCAATGTAAGTATTAAATTAATTTAGTATATGGTTTGGTCTTGTTCAGGTGACAGAAATCTTTCAGAAGTTTAATTCTTATCTCAGTATTATTCTCAAAGGGAAATTTATTCTTAGTGGTAGCTTTTATCCTAATTATAAAGAAAACACTTGCTCATTCTTGGTTCTAAAAAGACTACCCTTGTTTTCCCTAAAAATCATTATTTTATTCTTGGTCTTATTTTTTATACAATTCCTCATTTTGTTCTAAGGCCATTAATAAATCTTTGTAAAAAAAGAAAGGCTACAACGTTCAGTATGTTAAAAAAAAACCCTGGGTTGATGTAATTTTTATCATGTGATATTATCACATGATATTTTAGCGGTGAATCTGATTTTGAAACAGACTGGTTTATTTGAATTTTATGAACAAGTTTGTAAATTGTTGAGTTAAGGGTATCTCTTGCTCATATAAGATTTCACAAATTTAGATTTGTTATCTTTACACAGAGATCATAATAAGGCTTTGCTAGTTTTACAATTTAGTTTGGTTATAATGAGGCTTTGCTATTTTTACAATTTAGTTAGGTTACAATAAGACTTTGCTATTTTTACAATTTAGTTAGGTTATAATAAGACTTTCTCACACGTGGACATAATTTTACATTGGGAGGGAAATTTCCAGGGTGTAAAATTTAGCTAATAATGCCCATACACAAGACAGTAATCTTTTATAAGAACAAAGCACTAAAATTTGAAATGAATAGCCACTATAACCCCTCCCCCTCACCATCACAAGTTGTGCTATATGGCAAAACTGACGAAATTCAAGAGAAAATGTAAGAAATAAATAAATCACTGATTGATACCTGAAACTATGAATAGAGTTCCAGTCTAGAACTTTAAATTTATTTCAGGTTTTAATTTTTAATATTATTTTTTTTTTTTTTTTTTATTTTTTAATTTATTTTTTTTATTTTTTAAATAATATGATATAATTCTAAATATTAATTTTATTTTTTTTTTTTTTTACAAAGAAAAATTCAAAGATTGCCTTATTAGATTTCTATAGTTGGTAATTTATTTATTTACTAAAATCATTGTCTGATAGTGAGTGATTATTGTACAATTGTGTATGTTTTGACTTTAAAATTAATAGACAAATTATAAATTAAAATATGTAAAAAATTATTATTTATCATAAAACTTTTTATATAAGTTATTAATGTATACAAAAAATTTTAATTACAGACATATTTAAAAGAGTAGAAGTACTATTTATTTTCTTTGTTAAAACTGTTACTTTTTGACATTTTTTAAATTTTTGATATCACAATTTTATTTGTTTTCAGTACAACTATGTGAAGGTTTAAGTTTTTTTTACTTTTTTATATTGTTACTTTGATTTGTTTTCAATACAAGTATCAGAAGGTTTAAATGTAAAGGAATTGGTCTCATTGCTGTCTAAAAAGCAGTTGTTTCCCATGTCGGTCTCCTAGTTTACATGTCTGAGTATATGAAATAAAGTAAGTATTAAAACATATTTTGGCATGTCGTGTGCATGTTCATTCTTGTGATTGTTGGAAAAGTACTTTTAAATATTAGCAGTGCTGCTTTTAGCGTGCATGTCAATGTGTATGAAAACAAGAAGTGAGAGAGCTTTCAGGTAATGTATAAATCACACCTGAGGCAGTTGTTATGTTGTTTTTGCTCTGATTACAGTGCAGAATGTTGTTTGGACGGTCAGGCATCTGGCTTAGTACCCGACTGAGGATAAATGACGTCAGTCTTGTGTATTTATCAAAATGGAGACAACACGTAAAATTGTATAGTTTACTGAACCAGTTGGCCGCCAGTCAGAACAATTTTCTCTGTTTTAATCAGCACAAAAACCACAAAACAACTGACTCAGATATGATTTATACATCATCTAAAAGCTCTGTCACTGCTTGTTTTCATGCACTTTGAAATGTTGTCTTGAAATTAGACAAAAAATATGAGCCAAAAGGTGCAATTCAAATAGAATTGAAGTGGATGAGTGGCCAATAAGTTACATTAGGTTCCGTATTTAGTATACGCTATGCTCTACTCTCCATCCCAAAATTGGGAAATATATAGTCACAATTTGTTTCTAAACTATTATATTTTCATTATATTTTGTTTTATACCCCTATACCCAAGATTGAACATAAAACTCTTGAAAAGGATAAGGAATAAAAACGCTGAAACTAAAATATAAAACATAAAATAGTAAAACTTGGAATTGCAAAATATATTGGAAAAGGTCTAAAACAAAGAAAGACGAACAGGATTTCTGACTTAAAACAAGAATTAATCTTAAAGGTCAGACGACACATTTATATGTATATATATATATATATTCATAATTAACTCCGCCATAGCCGGTTCCAAGCCCGCGCTGAGTAAGGAGGAGGAGACGACGGGGAAGAGAACCCGTCGGTTAATTAAATCTCCATGAATCATCTATAAAGAAATGAATACTCCCAGAAATTTTGCGCCTACTAAGGTGTCCCCGGTAAGCGACGCGATCCTTCTCCCCAGAATAGCGGTGAGATCGACAAGTGTACGAGCTATTCCATGTGAAATAAATTTACAGAAGGATGAATTCCGAGTTTATAGATGGAATGTGAGATCGGCGAAGCGAGAATCAACAAGGCTAGTGATGGCTATGGCAACGAACCGTTACCAAGTAGACGTTCTTTGTCTATCAGGGACAAGATTGAACGGAGTGTCTGAAAAAACCATACCGGTCCGTGACTCCAACAACTCGTAGTTATTCCTCAACTCTGGTGCATATGATGGATCCGATGACCATGGAGTCGGCTTTATGATAGGCCGCCGTGCGCAAAAAGCTTTTCTTGAATGGGATCCAGTGAACCCGAGAACAGCCAGACTACGACTTAAGGGAAGATTATCCAACATATCTATATTTACTTTCTATGCAACAACAAGAGCGGCAACGGATGATGATAAAGACTCCTTTTACACTGATCTGGAGTTTACAATGCAGAAATGCCCCAAACGAGACTTGCTAATTTTAGCGGGTGATTGGAACTCCCCTGTTGGCCCGAGAGACCCCAATATTCGCGATATTGTTGGCCCATTCACTTACGGTCAGCGGTGCTGCAATGGGAATAGACTACTCCAGTTCGTGAGATCTCAAAACCTTACCATCATCAACACTATGTTCCAACACAAACCCTCTCAAAAAATAACTTGGTTCTCAAACGATGGCTCCACAACTGCCCAAATTGACCATACATTGATCCGTCAGCGTTGGTGCTCCTCAGTCATCAATTCTCGAGCTTACAGAGGGACATGAACAGGGTCAAAATCTGAAAGCGATCATACGCTTGTAGGTGCGAAAATACTCCTGGAGTTGAGCGCGAGGAAGAGACAACCCACAAAATGGAAGTTAAACGTGGAGAAACTGAAAATCCAAAAAGTGTTTACGACTTTTGCCTGAAGTTACAGAACCAGTTCGCAAGCCTGACCAACTGCTGTAATGAAGACCCAACCACCCAATGGAAAGAATTCCGGAACACCACTGAAAAGGTGGCCACTGAAGTTATCGGCTATGCCCCTACAAAGACGAGGAAGAATTACGTCTCAGAGAAAAGTGTAAAGCTAATCGAAACTAGGTGGCAGGCATCAAACGCACCAATCGCAGTAAAAAAAAATCGCTACGTAAACAGGTTAAAAAAAGCCTTCGTCAAGACCGCCAACAATTTTGGGATGAGGTTGCTTTAGAGATGAAAAAGCAGCCAGAAATAATGACACGAGTAGGCTGTATAGAACCCTTAAAGAAAAAACTGGAATAAAGTCACCCATCGCTGTTCCCTTAAAAGACGCCAAAAAAAGTGTGATCCCTGACGTGCAAGGTAAACTTGATCACTGGAAGAATCACTTTAAAGACCTGCTTAATCCAAATACAGATGGACAAGATGCAACGGCGATGCTGCCACCAACAGCTGAAAGACCACCATATGAAATCGACCTGGCACTACCTTCAGATTCAGTGATACTTAACGCAATCAAACGGCTAAAAAACAATAAGTCTCCTGGAGAAGATGGTCTACCTCCCGAAGTCTACAAGGCGTCGCCACACGTTTTAACAGAGCAACTAGAAACCCTCTTCAGTCTGATATGGAAGAAGAAGACCTTTCCGTTTGATTGGAAGGTGTCAGTAATAATCCCAGTAATTAAAAAGGGAGACAAATGCGACAGCCGCAACTACCGAGGGATATCACTTAGGGATACGGCTACCAAAGTATTTGCAATGATTTTGCTTAAAAGGTTCGAGGAAGCAAGGGATGAGCGGACACGTGAAAATCAATGCAGATTTTGAAGAGGGAGAAGGTGCACTGCACAGGTCTTTGCTCTTCGCCGTATTCCACAACAGTGCAAACACTACAAACTCCCCAAAATTAACATGTTCCTTGATTTTGTAGCTGCTTTCAACTCTGTAACTCGCAAAAACCTTTGGCGAATCATGTTGGAAGATGGTATGCCGGTTGAATTCATAGAGCTGTTGAAGGCCTACCACAAGCATTGCAATTTGACAGTAAGAGTGCTGGACGAAGAAACTGAGTCCTTCAGTGTTGAAAGTGATTTAAAACAGGGATGCATATTGTTCCCTGTTTTGTTTAACTACTGTATAGACTGGATTCTAGAGAGGGCACTCACGAGTTTTGATGGTGTTGTTATGGGATTGGGCATTAACGTGTCTGACCTGGACTACGCGGACGACATCGACGCTCTTGCTGCTGATCCAGCAACTGCCCAAGCAATTTTAAATGAAATAGCACATTTCTCTCAGCTACTGGGTATGAAGATCAACACGGCCAAAACTAAAGTCATGGACCTAAACATAAAGTCTGACTATCAGCTTGTGCTTTACGGACAAGAATTGGAAAAAGTCGACAGCTTCACCTATCTTGGCTCAATAATAGACTCTCGTGGAGGCTGTGACCTTGACATAGAGAACAGAATCCACAATGCCCAAGCCATCTTCACCCAACCCCGCCGCCATCTGTGGATCCGGCGGGAGATCAGCATGAAGACAAAACTTTCTGTCTATAAAGCGGCTGTTAGATCTGTTCTCTTCTCTGCAGTCAAAACTTGGCCACCAAAGGCCCTTCATCTCCATGATTTGGAAGTCTTTGACCACCCCTGTCTACGAAAAATCCTCAGGATTTGATACTCCGATAGAATCTCAAATGTTGATGTGCGCCACCGCTGCTGTAAAATCGAACCCACCGCCATGATAGTCAAACAGAGAAGACTGCGTTGACTTGGTCATGTCCTGAGAAGACCCAATGACCGCATCGTAAAGCAAGTGATTCTAGCTGCCCCATTACAAGATTGGCGCAGGCGACCTGGCAGTCAATTTAAGAATTGGTGGACAGCTGCCAAAAAAGACCCCGACCCCATTGGCAGATTTCGAAAGTTTGGCACAAAGTGGGAGAACTGCTGGCTCCAGTTTGCTGAAGAGCTGGCACAAGGTCGCGACAAATGGGAGTCAATATATATATATATATATTTATATATTTATATAAATATATATATATATATATATATATATATATATATATATATATATATATATATATATATATATATATATATATATATATATATATATATATATATATATATATATATATATATATATATATATATATATATATATATATATATATATATATATATATATATATATATATATATATATATATATATATATATATATATATATATATATATATATATATATATATATATATATATATATATATATATATATATATATACCTTTAGTACTAGCTACAAAGGCACCTAGACAAGGAGGGAGTAGTTGATCGTTTAATTCGCTTTAAAATTCTCATATCGCTTAGGTTCAGAAGACTGCTTCGTAAAAAATGAATACCATCGTAACTCCCTGGTATTA
Source organism: Artemia sp. Qi Xiang Cuo (assembly GCF_049724085.1). Lineage (NCBI taxonomy): Eukaryota > Metazoa > Arthropoda > Branchiopoda > Anostraca > Artemiidae > Artemia > Artemia sp. Qi Xiang Cuo. The sequence continues at coordinate 6,062 of NW_028297928.1, forward strand.
GCTTTATTTTCACTGGTTTTATTATTCGCTGAACGAATCTCCCATATATATATATATATATATATATATATATATATATATATATATATATATATATATATATATATATATATATATATATATATATATATATATATATATATATATATATATATATATATATATATATATATATATATATATATATATATATATATATATATATATATATATATATATATATATATATATATATATATATATATATATATATATATATATATATATATATATATATATATATATATATATATATATATATATATATATATACCTTTAGTACTAGCTACAAAGGCACCTAGACAAGGAGGGAGTAGTTGATCGTTTAATTCGCTTTAAAATTCTCATATCGCTTAGGTTCAGAAGACTGCTTCGTAAAAAATGAATACCATCGTAACTCCCTGGTATTAGCTTTATTTTCACTGGTTTTATTATTCGCTGAACGAATCTCCCATAACTTCTTGGGCTCGTTCGATAACACATCAGCAACTACAACACTTTGAGCAACTCGGTGAGATTTAAGCTTCTTCCGAAAATGCCACTTTATATGTAACCGCAAAGTATTAACAATTCCATTTTTTGGTTTTTCACACTCATTCCACAAACGAAGCCCGAATTTGATTGCAAACATGTGGTTTTAACGCTTTTGTTTGTAAGCAATCTTAACTTCTCGGTGCCCGATCTAAACTTTCTCGTAGAGCCAGCGTATATCTCGGTGATTTTTTAGAGTGTGAATAATCTGTGCACAGTAGAAGTTAATTTCAATCCGTATAACGGACTGGTCTGTCCCAAGTTGCCACTAAAAGAGGTGAAACGGAACTCAGATTTTATCCTACATGCGGTCTCACTCCACTTAGAAAATATCCTTATCAATTTTATCCAAACACTTAAGAAGACAAACTTGGATTTTTCTTTTACCAGATTTATCTGAATGAGTCCCACTTATAGGAATTGAAAGGGACAGGGGGATAAGATTACTATGTTCACCTTCCAGACACACTTTAACTATTAGATCCAAATAAGGAGGATGGAGCAATACAGTATGGCCAAGGTTAGACATACTTTCAGAAATCAGAATTGTTTTTTTATTTTTTCGGAATAACCGTGTAGCATTGTGGCAAAATTGGAGTAAGTCAAAAATTTCTTGAGTAAGTCAAAATTAAAGTCACCCATAACCATTCATTTTCTGTTTATCTTTTTAATATTCTTTTGCAATTTGGCTACTTTTCTGCCAACAATAGCAAATTTTCTTTCAGAAACCTTGTGTCTGTAATTTGTTGGAAGATAGTTATTAACTATAATAAGTTCATCTATTGTTATGACAAGATAGTAATCACACATTTCATGCAGTCCTGGTTGCAATTTGTCAAGATGGCTTGATCACTGTTTGGTTTTCCTTTTGTTTGAAGTCTTTTAACTGGGGATAAATCTACTGTTAGACTAGAAGAAAGACATAAAAACTGAAAGTTGATATCTGTTAAAAACTGCTCTTGTTGACAAAACTCGGTATATGATTTACATAGTTTCTCCAAAACAGGTAATTTATCAAGAACCCTACCATTAACATTACACGACAGATAAGAGAGAAGTCTTTTGAGTGCTCATTGTAATCGGTGGGATCTGTTTTGTTCTGAAATTGATTTCCGATTTTCCGGGCAGGATACTGAGTAGCATGAGTGACCTCAAACATTGCATACAAACACATCGTTGTTTATCCATATACGGCTAATCCTTAGTACTTTTATGGTCATTACTTGCACACTGAAAACATAAATCAGCGTTTGGACAATTGGTGGTTATGTGGCCTACAAGATGGCATTTGTAGCCATGGCATGGTAAGAAGCAAAATTCATCTACACGCAAACGTTCAAACCCGATCTTTAATGTTTGTTTCCAAAGCTTCGTTTGACAGGAAGTAGAGCCTGCATGTCAGGGACTTGCCAATCTGTTCAGCTTATTCGAACACTGGGAAAAGATTAGCTGCATCTGCCGCTTTGTACACTCCGGGAATAAAAAATACAACTCCAAATAACCTCTTTGATTTTTTTATTAGTGTTTAGTGAACTATTTCCTATTTTCATGGCATTTGCAATCCTTTCGGCACAGTCGATTTTATTAAACAATAAACATTAATAGTTATTAATTATATTTATCAAAAACAAATAATAAAATAAAATTATATCTTTTTTAAGAAAAAATCCCTTAAAGGACACTGTCGGTTAACGGGCCGTGGAGGGATTTTCACAACGAACGAGTAGGGTAACAGAGGGAAAGGCTGCCTCGAAGTAGCATTATTGCATACCCTATAATAAGATAGGCTACCCTTTTTAGATGTTCTATTAATAAAGAGTGATAATGGTTTACTTTTTACAATTTATAGAAAACCAACTCACAATGACAGTTATTTAAGTTTTCGTTCATCTCACCCAATTTCAGTAAGAAAAAAGGAACAGTCATATCATTAGTTGATAGAGTTTATAGAATTTGTTCCCCGGAGTATATTAATGGGTGAACTATTGTATTCGAGAGATATTTTATTTTGTAACGGATATCCTGTAAAATTTGTAAATGAAATAATACATAAATGGAATATTAAGATTGAAAAGGTAATTAACTCGACGGTTCTCAACTGTTGGATCCCACATTTGCCAATAGATACATTTCATTGCCTTACATACCAATTCTTTGGGAGAAAATCAAACGAACTTTACTCAAACATAATATTTCAACTTGTCTTTAGGCCGAGTCACGACGTAGGCAATAATGCTCCTAAACTAAACAAAAAATGAAAATCTTAAATGAATCAGACCACTGAGTAACTT
>NW_028297929.1:0-8917 GCF_049724085.1 Artemia sp. Qi Xiang Cuo
CTACTTTAGTTTCAAATTTTCATTTTTTAGGGTTACCAAGGGCCTGAAAATGGAGCCTAAAAAGGATTAGCAAACTTTATATTTCCCAGTCGGCTCAAAACTTTTATTATTAACTCATTGGGTTATGAGTTTCAAAGACAAGGTCTTTGGACAAGGTCTCAAAGATACAACTTCCAAACTGAGGAGGGTACAAGGTTAGCATAGCATAAAACAAAAATTAATATCTTCTTAATACGCTTCTAATAATCTTAATGTTAGTCCCCCCCCCCCTCTAATACCGATGTAAGTTACACCCTTTCCTCTCTATTATAAACGGTTACACAGATTCGGATTTTAATTCAGGTGACAAAGTGAAGTTTTCTTAGCACAACTTTAAAATTGACCTTTCGTGAACAAAAATACACTCATAATTTTGAATAAAGAATGTAATTTTAGTCAGAAAAATTTGCGATTACTGATGATGGTGAAAATACCGGGGAACTAATCTAAACAAATCAATAAGTGGTGCTAATTCCGACTACGACTAACTTTTTCTAGAGGGAGGATGATTCTCAGAGAAACCTGGGGAATTCCTCCTCCCCTGTTTCATTTTGTGCACTGATGCTTCATAAATTATGAATACATTTCAGTTAATCTAAGTCAATTCAAAAGCAGGGACTTCCCACTATAAATACCAACTTGAAATGGAATCGTCGATGATCCACAGAAGGCAACTATCCATTTGTTATCCCAAATAACCATGAATACAATTTCCCTAAGAGCAAAAATTAAAAGTGAAATCATCAAACAATAATAAAACCTGAGGAAAAATCCCTACAGTGTAGATGTGCCGAAGTCCCGTCTTCAGTACTAATAATAACAACAAAAGACTAAACTTTTAGAAGAAGCCGACCAATTATCGTTTGTCAAGGTTTTTAATGCTACACTCACTCCTCAATAATTATAAATATTTATTTGTTTTAGTTCATTATTCTTTTTATTCGTTGTTGATTTTAAAGGTTTGTTTCTTTAATCTGAACGTGGAGTTATTTTAATATTTTTTTTAGATAGTTGGATACTTAAATGTCTTAGGTTTTAGTTTGACTCTATGTGTGATATTTCGAGTTAATGTATAAATTTGTATGACGATGGCTATGGCTGTGATTTTTATATGTTTAGTGCCTTGTCTTTATCATGACAAGAACTGTCATCGATCGATATGACCGGGTAAGGAGTTTGACAATAAAACCGTTTGAGTTGAGTTTGAATTAAGACAGCAAAAAGAAAAAAAAAGACCAAAAACAAGCTAAAAAAAATTTGAAATGAATATAACCCTTTATTGAAATTGGAAGGGTAGATCCCCCTTTCGCTTTCGGTTAATAAGGCGTCTCATTTATCCTCTGTTTGTATTATTTTGTCTATGTTAATACTATGCTATAAACCCAGATATTTCATATAGACTATAATCTAAAACCTGGCGGCAACGAGAAAAAGCCTCAGCAGATCATTAGAAATTACCACAGGAAAAAATGCCATGGGCGTAATAAATGACAAGAAGTTAGTTACTAGTATATTAATCAAAGTTGTTGACTAGTATATTACTAAAAGTTAAATAACTAAATAATAAATAGTATATTACTAAAAATTGCTAAAAAATACTACTAAAAATTGTGGAGCTTATTACTAAACCCCAGATGCCAAACCTGAAAATAAATTGACTGATTGCATAAAATTTATACTTTTGGTATACTAAAAGCAAATAAGGTTAATTATACAAATAAACAAATACTAATACAACAGAGTAAGCGAACAAGAAAGCAAGATAACAATTGGTACATACCAGCCGAGAATTTGCATTCGTCATCGAGAATATCTAGAATGCCTAATTTCCCCTCAATTAGGTCAATACATGGTTGATTGTCTTCGTAATCAATGAATTTCCACTCAAGACCCTCCTGGGCATATTCTTCTTGCTCCAATTTGAAAACGTGGTTTCTAAATTGTTGGTGTAGTTTCTCATTCGAGAAATTGATGCAAAGCTGTTCAAAGCTATTGGAATCGAAGGTTTCAAACCCATAGATGTCTAGAATTCCAATACACCTATGGATTTCAGTTGAGCTAGCTAACGACCCATTCAGCTTAGCAACAGTCCATCCAAAAAGACGAGCATAAATATGCTTGGCTAAAGCATCCCGACAAAATGCAGCCTGAAAACGAGAATTTCAGTGTGGTACGACTGGGATATGTAGAAGCCACACTAGCAAAGCCCAATTGGATCATAATAATAATTATTAGTATTTTAGCTACAAAGCCCTTGCTTAACCCTTAATTTACATAGTCAAAAGGTTTTTTTTTCTATATAAAAAAAAATGGCAAAAATATTTTTTGCTATAAGCCACTGAATTTGTTTTTTCTTTCATTAAGAGAGAATTTAAGTAAGTCCATACTAACTGCTCCTAAGAATATTCCATGCAGAAGCATATTAGAAAACGCTTAAGACATTCTGGTCATTTTCTAATCAGATGACTGAAGTATGACAATCAAAATCTATATTTTTTTTCTCTTTTCGTTTTTTTAGGAATTTGACAAATTGACCTCTGAATAGTTTAATTAATAATTCTTGCGAAGTAGCGGAACTTCCTAAGAATGGTTTCACATAAACACTGACTGATTGCATGCCATAGTGTCAAGAAACCCCTAGGAGGATTAAAATCGAGATGAAGGATTAACAAGCAATCGTTTTCCTTTTCAGCTACTGTCTTTAGCTGACAGAAGTTTCTCGAAATTCCTAATTCTATTGCACCTGTTAGCAATTCCCTGTTCTACAAAAGACGGATGATTGCATATTCTTTCAATGGCAAATATTTAGGCTCGCTGTTAGTTGTTATATTTTTTCAGATTTTGTTGCTTGGTTAACTTATCAGCAGTTATATTTTCTAAAGAAAATTTCTTTCTGTTAAAATTTCTTATAAAGATGGAAATAGCCTTTATATTTCAAACACGTATTTTAGCGATGCCCTATAAAATTCAGCCCGTTCAAAACTTTAATTCAGTAGAAACCCATGTTTCTGCTCGGTTTTGCATTAATTCATACAAAATTCAACCCATGAGACTTCATTCAATACAAAACTCAGTCAAATTCAATCAAAGGAGCTTAATCAAGACAAGCTGCATCATATCAATAATACACACACCCAACCAAATAAACTAAAATTAACTAATGAAAAAAAAAATTCAAGCCTTTAGAATTTAGTGAAATATATGCAGAATATAACTCTAACCTATCCAGTATCTGCATCAGGTTAAGTGTTGCATTGACCGAATGGTAATGTTCGTCCCGACTTTGCGTAGAAGTTAAATTAGACAATATTGCAGGAAACACCACAATGAAGGAAAATTTTACAGATATTATAGAAAGCATATGAGGATGTGGCTAGGCATTAACAAGGCTGGAGCTTCTACAGAAAAAAAAACTAGGCATGCAAGTAGAGGTGACCCTAAAGCTCGTGACAGAACCACGTGGTTTATGGTTTTATAAGTGAGAATGAAAAAACAGGAATTTTCTCACTTGGAAAAACAGGAATTTTGTCACTTGAAAAAACAGGAATTTTCTCATATTTATGGTTGTTTTCATGGATGGTTATGGCTGATTTATGGTTTTTGTCAGGGAGAATTTGAAAAAACAGGAATTTTGTCACATTTATGTCCGTTTTTATTGTTACGGTCAGTGATAATATGAAAAACATGAACTTTCTCACATTTTTGTATGTTTTTAAGGTTTTCTCAGTGAGAATTTGAAAAAACAGAAACTTTCTCACTGTGAAAACCATAAACAACATGGTGCTGTCACGGGTCAGAACACCTGTGCTGTCGACCTCAATTCACCTATCGTGAATAAATAATTCCCCTTAGAAACAACAAATTAATTTCCCCTTTCTTGACAGATCAATCAATCAATGACATCATCTGTCAGACTTTAAAAATTTCCACCTAGAAACGATTCTCCAGGAATAGATCCAAATCATTAATTTCTTTGCCTCGGGAACAGTTCTTTTGGTTGAACTCCAAAGGATATTAATAACCAAAGGCCATGGAAACAATTAGGCAAGAAACATCTTAGCGATGAATTGTTTTAGCGCGCGAAATGGTTTCTTATTAATTTGAAATGCATTAGCGCAGAGATTCCAAAAACAAAAGGAATACGCTGAATTTACGTTTAGGGATTATTTGGGCGAAACTGTTTCAGACGGGTTATGGAACTATTTCGGCGAAACAGATAGAGACATTTTAAAAGATGATTTTTGAAGAGATTTTAGAAGAGAATTTCATGGTGAAACTCTGTGGTCGTTATAATACACAAGTTTCATTTGAACAGTGTTGTGAGGTCCTCTAACCCAAACCCAAAGGGTTCCAATCCTCCTACCCAACCCCGAAGGAAGCCCCCGGTCCTCAAAGGCCCCCCAAGCTCCCAAAGGCCCACCCAGACCCCCCAAGGCCCTCCCTGTGCTCCAAAGACCCTCCCGGTGCCCCCCCAGGCCCTCCTCCGGTCCCCCACGGCCCATCGAGCGCCCAAACGACCAACGGGTTCCTAAAGGCCCTCCCCCGGGCCCCAACGGCCCCTCAGGACCCCCAACGGCCCCCCCTGTGCCCCAAAGGTCCTCCACCGGTCCCCAAAGACCCATCGAGCACCCCAAGGACCACTGAGGTCCCAAAGGCCCTCCACCGGTCCCCAACTACCTCTCCGGACCCCCAAAGGCCATCCCTGTGCCCCAAAGGCCATCCCTGTGCCCCAAAGGCCCACCAAGACCCCCAAATGCCCGCCCCGGGCCCCCCAAAAGGCCCATCGAGCTCCCAAAGGACCAACGGGGGCCCACAGGCCCTCCCCCGGGCCCCCCATGTCCCCCCCGCCCCCCCCGGCCCCCCCGGGGCCCCCCAGGCCCCCCCCGACCCCCCAATGCCATCCCCGGACCCCCAAAGCCCAACCCCCCGTCCCCAAAGGTCCCCCCCAGCTCCCAAACGACCACCGACCCACAATGGACCCACACACCCACAAAGGCTCTCCCCGTGCACCCCTCGTTAGTTGATGTGTGTTGTCTGAAACCTATGATTTGGGATGTGTAGTTTGCTACTTCAGGCTTTTCTGAGCTAAGGTTTCCTAGTATTTCCTAGGTGAATGTTGTCTGAAACCAATAGTTTGGGATGAGTAGTTTGCTATTTCAGGCTTTTATGAGCTAGGTTTCTTAGCCTTTCGTTGGTGTGTGTTGAGTAAAACTGATGATTTGGGATATGTAGTTTGCTATTTTTGACTTTTCTGAGTTGGATTTCTTAGTCTTTCATAGGTGTGTGGTGTCTGAAACCTATGATTTGGGATGTGTAGTTTGCTATTTTCGACTTTTCTGAGCTGGATTTCTCAGCCTTTCATAGGTATGCGTTGTCAGAAAATTATGATTTGGGATGTTTAGTGTGCTATTTCAGGCTTTTCTGAGCTAAGGTTTTCTAGTATTTCGTAGGTGTCTGGTGACTGAAACCTATCGTTTGGGATGAATAGTGTGCTATTTTTGTCTTTTCTGAGCTAGGTTTCTTAGCCTTTCGTTGGTGTGTGTTGACTGAAACCGTTGATTTGGGATGTGTAGTTTGCTATTTTTGACTTTTCTGAGCTGGATTTCTTAGTCTTTCATAGGTGTGTGGTGTATGAAACCTATGATTTGGGGTGGGTGGATTGCTACTTTTGACTTTTCTGAGCTGGATTTCTTAGCCTTTCATAGGTGTTTGTTGTCTGAAACCTATAGTTTGGGATGACTAGTTTGATATTTTTGACTTTTCTGAGCTAGGTTTCTTAGCCGTTCATAGGTGAGTGTTGTCTGAAACCTATGATTTGGGATATGTACTTTGCTATGTCCGACTTTTCATAACCAGATTTCTTAGTCTTTCGTAGGTGTGTGGTGTCTGAAACCTATGATTTGGGGTGTGTGGGTTGCTATTTTTTTGACTTTTATGAGCTGGATTTCTTAGACTTTCTTTGGTGTGTGTTGAATGAAACCTATGTTTTGGGATGTATAATTTGGTATTTTTGACTTTTCTGATCTAGATTTCTTAGCCTATAATAGGTGTGTGCTTTCAGAAAATTATGATTTGGGAGGTGTAGTTTGCTTTTTGGACTTTTCAGAGCTAGGATTCTTGGTCACTCATAGGTGTTTGTTGTCTGAAACTTCGGGTTTGGGATGAGTAGTTGGCTATTTCAGACTTTTCTGAGCTAAGGATTCTTAGTATTTCGTAGGTGAATGCTGTCTGAAACTTATGATTTGGGATATGTAAATTACTATTTCGGGCTTTTCTGAGTTGGATTTCATAGTTTTTCATAGGTGTGTAGGGCCTGAAACCTATTATTTGGGATGTGTAGTTTGCTATTTTCGACTTTTCTGAGCTAGGTTTCTTAGCCTTTCATAGTTATGTGTTGTCAGAACATTACGATTTGGGATGAATTGTTTGCTATTTCAGGCTTTTCTGAGCTAAGGTTTTCTAGTATTTCTTAGGTGAATGATATCAGAAACCAAAAGTTTGGGATGTGTAGTTTGCTATTTTCGACTTTTCATAACCGGATTTCTTAGTCTTTCGTAGGCGTGTGGTGTCTGAAACCTATGATTTGGGATGTGTGGGATTGCTATTTCAGGCTTTTATGAGTTGGATTTCTTAGTCTTTCATAGGTGTGCAGTGTCTGAAACCTATGATTTGGGGTGGGTGGATTGCTACTTTTGACTTTTCTGAGCTGGATTTCTTAGCCTTTCTTAGGTGTTTGTTTTCTGATACATATAGTTTTTGTGGTCTTGTTTGGTTTTTTGGTCTTTTGTGAGCTAGGTTTCTTAGCCTTTCTTAGGTGATTGTTGTCTGAAACCAATTTTTTTGGTTTTGTTATTTGCTATTTCTGTCTTTTCATAACCGGATTTCTTAGTCTTTCGTAGGTTTGTGATGTCTGAAACTTATGATTTGGGGGTGTGTGGGTTGATATTTTTTGACTTTTCTGAGCAGGATTTCATAGCCATTCGTATGTGTATGTTGACTGAAACCTATGATTTGGGATGTTTAATTTGCTAATTTTGACCTTTCTAAGCTAGATTTCTTAGCCTTTCATAGGCATGTCCTTTCAAAAAATCATGATATTGGAAGCACATAAAAACTTACACATTCAAAATAAAACTTAAAAGCGAACAAAAACGTACAACCACACAAAATCATACACACACACACACACACACAAAACTCACAACCAACCACAAACGAAAAAACACACACACACGAACCAAATGACACCCACTCAAAAACTTACAAACACACACAAACACACACACACACAAACAAACTTACACATCAACACAAAAAACTCACACACACACGCACAAAAACTTACACAAACACACACTCACAAAACTTAAAAATAAACACAATAAAAATTACACACACACTACAAAACTTACACAAACAAAAAATTACACATTCACACTAAAACTTACACACACACACACACTAAAACTTACACACACACGCCAAAACTTACACACACACACACACATACACAAAATTACACACACACACACACACACAAAAACTAACACATGCAAAGGAAAAATTACATTCACACAAAAAATTAAATCCACACAAAAAATTAAACACACACACACACACAAAAAAAATAAAAACAAACAAAAAAAAGATCAAAAAAACACAAACTTGACAAAAAATACACACAAAAACAAACTTACCAAATCAATCACAAACACAAACATAAACAAAAAATAAAAAAAGAAAACAAAAAAAACTCAAAAAAAAAATCGAAAAAACATAACAAAACTAACAAACAAAATCACAAAAAAACAAAAATACAAACAAACACAAAAAATACAAAAAAAAATCTCACACACACTAACACAAACACTAACAAAAAAAAGCAAACACACACAAAACTTCATTACTAAAACACTATATATTTAATTCAAACAAAAAATAATAAAAACAATGACTAATACACACACACACACACACACACACACACACACACACAAACTTATACACACACACACACAAAAACTAACACAAACACACGCTTACACAAACACGCAAGCAAAAAAACACACACTAACAAACACAAACAAAAAACTTATCACCAAACGCAAGTTATTAGACAATAAAAAAAATAAAAACAAACAAAAAAAATAAAAAAAAATCACCAAAAATTACACACACACACAAAAACTAAAACACAAACACAAGAAAAAAAACAAACACCCTAACAAAATTAATAAAACACGCGAAAACTAACAAAAAAACACAAACAAACACACACACACAAACTAACACAAGCAAACTAACAAAAAAATGAACACACACACTTATACACACACATAAGTAAACATACAAACACACGACAAACCTTTCACCCACAAGAGCTTAGACACACTCACACTTACACACACACACACACACACAAACTAACACACAATCGCAAAAACTAACACACACACACAAACAAAAACTTACACACACAAAAACTTACACACACACACACACACACACACATACACACCTACATACATACACACACACATATACACACACACACATACACACATACACATACAAATACAAAAACACATACACACACACACACATACACACATATATACACAAACACACACACAAAAACACGCATATAAACACACACACACACACACACATACATAGATAGATATACCACACACATACACACACATACACACATACACATATACACACACACAAATACACATATGCATACATACACACACATACATACAAAAAAACACACACATACACACACACATACACATACACACACACACACATACACATACACACACACAAACACACATACACAGATACACACACACATACACATACACACACA
>NW_028297930.1:0-8906 GCF_049724085.1 Artemia sp. Qi Xiang Cuo
CCTTCGTGAATCAATAATTTCCCCTAGCGATTATGTAAATCACAGATTAAAGAAGCCTTAATGTTTCTTAATTCCTCTTCGTGAATCAATAATTTCCCCTTCGATTACGCAATCAATTTCTCTGAAATTCACTTCCCCTTCGATTACGCAATTAATTTCTCGGAAATTCACTTCCCTCTTGAGTCCTAGATCAATAACACTGCTCCCGTTAGACTTCACTGCGCATGTGCAACCTTCGTCCCGGAGTTATTACACATAGAAACATCAAATAACTCGACCTTGGAAAAAGAGGTCATTGACCCCATTACGTAATCATTCTCACTAGGGAGGCTATGCCCTTATTTGGGATGCAAAAAAAGTTGTAGGTGGCAGCAGGGGTGCCACATGGGGCTGGTACCCCCTCCTCTACTTTTGAATCTTCCTATCTTTCTGACTGTCTTACAATTTTGATCTATAACCATATGGGATTGTGGAATTACCAGAGGACATTTGGGGTGCTGAAGGAGCCAGATTACTTTTCTCTCTGTTTGCGCCTTCAAATTGCCATTAGGGATTTTGATTCTCGATCGGCCGACCCGTTTCCCTAGTTGCTTCAACCATCCATCCTTTAAATCAAATAAAATATGTACTTAAGATTTTTTAATTAGAATAGTCATTGCTCCGATCTTATTGGTTGGTTTTCAATCTTTGGTTTGCATTCCGTCATTTCACTTGATTGATTTAGACTATTTCCTAAATACACCGATAATTATTGCGAGTCAAAAGAGGTTCAACATGCTTATATTTGCACATTTTAGGTGGGGAATTCGGACCCAAGTGTCTCATTTTAAGTCTTTTAACCATACAGATTGATCATTTTGTGTACTACTCTATTTTCAACAACCTACAGGATGTTCGCCCTTTTATGAAAATAAATTTGTGAAGCCTCTGTTTTTAATAGGCTATCTGCATAATTTGTGGGGTTTAGCTCCTAAAATCACTTGGCAACGTAGCAGGTCTCTCCGATCTTTTACGGTCTTTGAAAAAGACACCAAAACTTTAAATTCAGAATAAGCCTTTCTCCAACTTTTAACGACTATCTGTTTTTATATGAACGCTGTTTTTTTGTGAACGCTGTTCTATGTGCATCGATTGTGCTAGTAACGATGATGTAGTATTGCTGAATTGTTTACCCGCTGCTAGAGGGGCGGGGGGGGGAATTGGATCTTGTTGTGGGGTTTAGGTGGGTTGTAAGCTTCAAAAGTGTATTTCACATCCATATACTTGAATTTTCCATTAGAGGTCGGTCAGCTCACTGTGAAGGAGGAATTTACCCCCTTATCATCCCTTCATGTGGAGAAATATATTTTGAATAAGCGTTGAATATAGGTGGTGAAGTTTAGTTGTCTCTTTCTCGTTGGAAAAAACAACATTTTTAACTAAAAGCAGTAGTTTTCAAAAATCGAAAGATTTTGATTAAAATTTGCTGGGATGGGACTTATGTTGGAACATTTCTGCCCATTTCAAGTTTTCACACCGTTTTATACTTTCATTTGAAAAAAGACAATCATTAAAAAATTGTCAAGGAGGGTTACCCAATAAATTTGTTCAAATCTAAGAAAGATTTGTACATTCAAAGTGACAATTCCCTGCAAATCCTTCGTTTTTTCCTATTGGCCTCAAATAGGCTTAGTTATAAAAAAAAAGGAATTCTCTATTCGTTTTTTATACTCATGGCCAAAAAAAATCCCTATAAATAGTTTTTTTTTTTGTTCCTTCATTTGAAAAGTTGAAATATTTCAACATACGAGTTGTCCAACTGAAGACCATGTTTTTCTTTCTTTCAAACAGTTCATGGTAACGAACTGTAAGTTAGGAGCGACCCGGCTCAATAGTAATTGAAACTCTAAAAAACGGAATTTTGATATCAATAGATACATCAGAAGAATCAGATTTGTATGCTGATTTCAAATATATAAGTTTCATCAAGTTTAGTCTTACCTATCAAAAGTTACGCGAAAGGGGCTATCCCCTTCTCAACGCCTCGCTCTTTACGCTAAACTTTGACTCTGTCTCACAACTTCATTTTTTAAAACAATAAAAAACTGTAGCGTAAAGAGCGAGGCGTTGAGGAGGGGACAGCCCCTTTCATATACGGAATAATGTCTATTCGTTTTAATGTCGCTCCTTACTTTCAGTTAAAAAAAACTTGTTTTTTTTTTTAGTTAATCTCTTTAAGAAACGTAGTATTGACATTCGTTTTTCACACAGGATAATTTTCGAAATTGAATGCGATGTGTTCAACACGAGTATTCTGTTAGATATCTACTACACGACTGTACATTGGAAGAATGTGTTTGTCGTTTTGTTCCAGGTTCTGTAAATGGAACAACACCGGAGGCGTGACGCGGTGATGATTCTAATATTATTCACTCGTTGAGATGTTAATGAGTTATTAAGTTAGACTACTCGTGTGGGAGGATGAGGTGTTTATTACTCATCTTAAATATCTAAATGATGTGTACTCAGAATGTCCCTTAGATATACAAGTTTCCTATCAATAGTGCACTGGTACAATAATTTTTTTGTGTGTATAAATTAAAATATAAAAATTAATATGCAGAAGACTAAAATCTGAGCTTGCGAGCACATGCCGTGGACATAATAACAACAAAAAGTAGAAATATAATAATAAGCAGAATTGAATAAATGTTAGGAAATAAGTTTGGGTACTTTCGCATTATATAGGCCTTTTTAAAAAGTCAAGTTTGGCTAATGCTAATGAAATAAAAATAATAGGATGAATATAAAATAGTTTAGAAACAAATTTGGGCTATATATTTGCACATTAGGGGGGGGGGGGCAAAGCATTGCATTTTTTAAATACGTAGCCTAACCTAACCTAGTTACCTTTTTCCCCATCTAAAGTCCAAAAAACCACAGTTTAATATCGTATACCCAATTAAAACCACGCTAGACAAAGTATTTCTCTCAGCGGTGTCTACTCTTGAATCATCTTGTAAAAACGGGTTTTTTAAAGCGTCTCTGCCCTTTGACTGTAGTAGCATCTCTTGTTGGACTTCCTTAGAGAGGCCAATATCAAACAGTTCGTGGTAACGAACTGTAAGTAAGGAGCGACCCGGCTCAATGGTAACCGAAACTCTAGAAAACGGGTTTTTGATACCAATAGATATATCACGAGAATCAGATTTCAATGCTGATTTCAAATATATAACTTTCATCAAGTTTAGAGCTACCCATCAAAAGTTACGCGCCTGAGAAAATTTGGCTGATTTTCAAAAAAGGGGGAAAGACCCCTAAAAGTTATAGAACCTTAATGAAAATCACACCATCATATTCAGCGTATCATAGAACCCTACTTTAGAGGTTTAAAGCACCTATATAAAAATAGGGTTTATTTTGATTTTTTTTAACGAATACATATACCGTTGTGTGTGTTTTTGTGGTTTGTGTTTGTTGTTTTTTTTTTTTTTTTTTTCCCAGGGGTTTTCTTTAAGAAAACTGTTGCCTATCAAAAATGTGGATGGGTACTTTGACAGGAAAAAATATTATATATCTACAAATTTAATGGAAACAAAAAAATGGAGGGCAACTAGGCCCCTCCCACGCTCATTTTTTTCCCAAAGTCACCCGATCAAAATTTTGAGATAGCCATTTTGTTCAGCATGGTCGAAAATATGATAAAAATGTCTTTTAGGATGACTTGATCCCCCAAAGTCCCCAGGGGAGGGCTGAAAGTTATGAACTTTACTCAATGTTAACATATAGTATTGGTTATTGGGAAGTATACAGACTTTTTCAGAGGAGTTTTTTTCTGGTAGGTGTGGGAAGGAGAGGGTCGGTTGATATACGGAAGAATCCTTCCATTAAGGAAGTTTTAATGGGGGAAGGGCCATGGCTATGAAGGGGGTGTCGTATTTCCAAGAATTATTAAAGAAAAATATCAGGAATTAATTAAAAAAAAACAAGTTTTTCAACTGATCAACTGATTGTGATTAAGAGGTCATTTTTAAAGAACTGGAAAAAAAAATTCGAACTATAGTTTAAAGAGCAGGGTATTGACTAGGGGCGAACCCCCTAATATACGTGTTAAAAATTTATGAATATAGAAGTTCGTTACGTAAGTTAATTCTAAGTTACGTATATTTATTACTAATAAAAACGTTCGTAAATAAAATTAAACAAGTTTCGAGAAAGCCATTTAACCAAATAATATGAAATTTTGTTTTAATTATTCATGTACGGTGAGCCAAAATCAAAACCTGCATTAATTCAAAAACGTTCAAAAATTAAATAAAAAAAACAAGTTTTTTAAACTGAAAGTAAGGAGCGACATTAAAACTTAAAATGAACAGAAATTATTCCGTATATGAAAGGGACTGTCCCCTCCTCAACGCCTCGCTCTTTACGCTAAAGTTTGACTTTGTCTCACAAATTTATTTTTTTAAACAATAAAAAACTTTAGCGTAAAGAGCGAGGCGTTGAGGAGGGGACAGCCCCTTTCATATACGGAATAATTTCTGTTCGTTTTAAGTTTTAATGTCGCTCCTTACTTTCAGTTTAAAAAACTTGTTTTTTTTATTTAATAATGCTAAAGAACCTACCTAAGTTTGTTTTAGTTGTTTTAAGAATAAGTTGTTTTAAAAACAAACACATGAACGCGAACAAAATATTACATTCCATTAACCAGAGCAATGTTGCATTGTTTTTCTGTTTTGGAATAAATATGATCCACAGGCAGTAATAATTTATAAGTGGTAAGAAACAGAAAGCTTGTCGTGGGGAAAATGTTGGTGGAGACTTGAGCCTGCCTATGATGTGATATCTGAAAGGGCTGTTGTTTTCGAAAAAAAATTTATGCTTTCACATCTATAGGCCTATTGAAAGAAGTTTAATAGTAATCTGATTCAAAAGTATGGGGGGAGGGGGTTTGTTGAAACTTTTATACAGTTCGTCGAACCTATATCCTTACAATGAATATCTGACGTCAATTCTTTTCCAGAGCAAATTTATAATATTGACCCCCTTTTTTATTATTATATTCGTTCTAAATCCCAAATTTCTACAAGAGAGATCCCTCTTCCAAAATTTTACCATTTCCTATCATCTATGAGACTTTCGTTTATATGATCAATGTAGATCCACGATGTCTCTGGAACTAAGCATCATGTTATCATTGAAGAAATCAAATCTTCTTAGAAAAGAAGGTTTAGAAACATATTCTTATGGGCTCAAGTGGTTTATGTTCAGGGCCGTCAAAAGGAGGAGGAGTAAGCTACCGTGGCCTATATTCATTTAGAGGGGAGTGTGTTAGTCTTTTGCTTTAACAAAAATGGGGGAGGTGGCCTGTTAATTTTGCCTCGGGCGCCGCCAATCCTAAGAATGGCCCCGATTGGTGGTTATCCCATATTCCATATTCCATATTTATTTTTCAAAACTTACTGATCAATTAACAATACTTTTCTTTTAATTGACAACATATTATCTATCTCTTGTCTCTTGGGATCTCGGTAATAAAATCCTCTCTACGCCCACGTGTTGATAAAAGAGTCTCTTAAACGTTATTGAAGCACTTTCTAGAGATTATGGTATTGTCAAAGTGAAGGCTCAGGTGCAAGCACAAGGGAGTTGGGATCTGAATCCCTATCCCTTAGCGATCCACTGTGTAATAAATTTATATATTTCGAAGAAATTGCGATTTTGCTCATTTAAATATTTGTTGTAATAACAAGTTTGTTGTTAGAATGATTTTTTGTAATTATCATAACTGATTTTTTATGTAAAATTAAGAAACGACAATGTTCGAATTTGCACCCTCCCCTTTGCAATGCGGAGATTTTGCATTTTAGTTGCTTTTCGGATGGGATTTGTGAAGTATTAACATGTAAATGAAATTCTATAAATATTGACTAAACTCCTTTAATAATCTATTTAAACCTTCTATAAATAATTTATAATTCTGTAAAAAAAAAGAAGAAAACCAAAGACAAAACATTTAGCGCTTTTTTGTTAGAGGTAGAATAGGTTTCGGAATTGTACATAAACACAGAAGCTAATAAAAGGCAGGTAATTCATTTAGGGGTGTCAAACTTTTGCCGTATTGATAAGCAAATAATCGCTCTGTTCGACATCTTCAGTCCAGGTCTCTAACGGATTTGCAACTTGGCTGACAAGCCAAGATACAGTATGACAAATTGAAGGAGACAGAAATTGGAATGCCTTTCTAAGCATTTAAAATCTAACGTGATTCTAGAACGAAAATTTGGAAGCCAAATTGTAATAATTTCATTCGCGGCTGATGTGATGGGCATCAGTAGAGTTGCTCGTCTGGATTTGCGCAGGCCCCCGTACACACAGGTTTTTCTGGTAGGTAATTCTAATCTACAGGTCATTACACTCTTTCAAAGAGGAACGAGTACGCAATACCGGTCCTAGTGTGATTGATTTTTTGGACAATTGTCTTTAGTCAAGACTAGTTTTTTAGGAATGTGTCGTTGCTAAAGCTAACTCTCATTGGAAAAAAGGGGTATAAAGCTTTTTGTTTTTGATAAGAATTGCACAATGAATGTATCGTTTGACGTGGGCATTTTTTATGAGCCAATCAGAGGTTGTTCAATATACGAAAACTTGATTTGCGGCTGGGATTTGAATAAAATAATTGTTCACGTTTTGAGCGTGCACGTATATGTTGTCCCATGTGATGGACGTTCTTGTAGAGAGACTCACATGTGAGTTGAGTGCATGTATAGTAATTCCCATGGTATGTGCGTGCATGTATAGGACGTCCCTTGTTATGTTCTAGCGTGTATAGGACATACCTTGTTCTTTGCTTGCATGTATATGACTCCCCTTGTTCTTAGATTGAGTGACTAGTACCTCCCTTGTTATTTGCTTGCGTTTCAATTACTTCCCTTCTGATATTCTTGCGGGTCTCGGAAATCGCTTGTTCTTTGCTTGCTTGTATATATATTCACTTGTTATTTGCTTGCATGAATAGGAATTACTATGTTTTTTGCTTGCGTGTATAGGAATTCCCATGTTATTTGCTTGCCTGTATAGGAATTCCAATGTTATTTGCTTGCGTGTATAGTAATTCCCATGTTATTTGATTACATGTATAGGAATTCCCATGTTATTTGCTTGCATGTATAGGAATTCCCATGTTATTTGCTTGCATGTATAGGAATTCCCATGTTATTTGCGTGCGTGTATAGGAATTCCCATGTTTCTTGCTTGCATGTATAGGACTTACCTTGTTATTTGCTTGCGTGTATAGGAATTCCCATGTTATTTGCTTGCATGTATAGGAATTCCCATGTTATTTGCTTGCGTGTATAGGAATTCCAAAGTTATGTGCTTGCGTGTATAGGAAATCCCAATTTATGTGATTGCTTGTATTGTAATTAAAATGTTATTTTATTTCTGGTATATGAATTCCCAGGTTATTTGCTTGCTTGTATAGGAACTCCCAGGTTATTTGTTTGCATTTATATGTATTCCCACGTTATTTTGCCTGCTTGTATAGGAATTCCCATGTTATTTGCTCGCATATGTAGGAATTCCCAGATTATTTGCTTGCGTGTCTAGGAATTCCCATGATCTTTTAAGGGCGTATGTCCCCCCCCAGGCTATCATAAGAGTTTATGTCCCCTTCCGATGCTATTCCAGGAGCTTATGTTCCTTCTTATGCTCTTATAAGGGCTTTTCCGTGTGGTTTTTCTTTACTTGGTACCCATTAAAAACAAAATTTTTGTGTTAAATAAGTAGTTGTTATATCTTTTAAAAGAGCTTTACGGAGTTTGAGACACTCTGTTGCCTGATTCCGTTTGATTTTTCTTTACTTAGTGTTCAATAAAAACGAAATTTTTGTGTTAAATAAGTAGTTCTTGTATCTTTTAAAAGAGTTTTACAGGGTTTGAGAGACTCTGTTGCCTGATTCCGTGTGATTTTTCTTTACTTGGTGCCCATTAAAAAAGTTGCTAGCGAAAACCCCGTGTGGATGAGGTGAAATAAAAAATTTTAACAAGAACGGACTGAAAAGTTTTTTAGAGGAGATGGGGGGATTGGCAGAAGGAGGTATTAGTGTAGTTATAGTTGAGGTTAAGGTGCTAAATAAAACTAACAGATAATAGGGTTTTTTACCGTAAACTCTAGTTTTTTGTAAGAAAATTATGGAAAATACAATTCGTTGGTTCATAGGTGAAACTTAAGTCCAGGTATGGATCGAAAAATAAACTGTTTCTGTAGAATCTGAGCTAATAAGGGTTTTTGACCATAAACTCTAGTTTCCTGTAAGAAAATTATGCAAAATACAATTCTCTCGTTCAAATGTGAAACTTAGGTCCATTGTCTGGTTCAAATGTTGAAAAACCCGTGTGATTGATTTAGACTAGATATTTTTTTAACAAAAAATGACTAAAAAGGGTGTTGGAGGAGATGGGATAATTGGCAGACGGATGTATTTGCGTAGTTATAGTGGAGGCCGACTTGAAATCAATACCTCATTTGGAACAATTTAAAATAAAATATTTTAAAAATAAATGTCTGAAAAGTTTTTTGGGGGAGATGGGTTGATTAACAGAAGGATATATTAGCGAAGTTATAGTGGAGGGCAAGTTGCTAGTGAAAAATCTAAGCTAATAAGGGTTTTTGACCGTAAACTCTAGTTTTTTGTAAGAAAATTATGGAAAATACAATTTGTTGGTTCATAGGTGAACCAACAAATGCGTGTCTGTGCGTGTCTCGGCTCTATGTGTGTGTGCCGCCTCTCACGCCTCTTTTTTCCGAAATCGTGCAGTCAAAATTTGACACGGCACACAAACAGAGTCATAGTGAGAGAGATATCCAAAAAGTTGGGTTGATCTAGGTTCACTTAGAGTGGCGCGCAACTCTAAGTGAACGTAGAT
>NW_028297931.1:0-8902 GCF_049724085.1 Artemia sp. Qi Xiang Cuo
GTCCTGCAGAGCATTAGGAGTATGGCATTGGTTTGGAATTGTCGAAAAATATTAGCATTAGAACCTTCATTCATGAGGAGTATACAAGCGTTAGAAAAATGCTCAACTGTTGATGCCACGTGTCACTTATAGTATCACCATGCTGTCAATTCTTAATAAAAAAACAGTAGAAATAAGGAGTAGAAATCGTTCAAGAAATGTTTTAAACTCTAAATTGCGTGAATTGCCTTGGAGTATCACATTCTAAAATTGAAATGGCAAGTTTTCACTGTTCAAACAAAAATAATTTTCATTTTTAGTTTACAAAACTCATTTTTGAGAGAAAAAAGGTTGAAAAACCCTTATCCGTGGTAATTTGCCTCCCATGGGTGTTGTCACGGGTGGTATATTGTGACACACTGGCCTCAATTGTTAGTAGTGATCAGAAGATACAATATTGGTTTTGTTTTTCGTTAGGTTTAAAAGATCTGGTCGATTCTAAATGAAAATTTTTGATTAAAAATGTCATGAAAAAAGAAATTTACGCCTGCTAGAGGGTACCATGTGTTCCCCATTCAGTGTCAGAGGTTCTGAATTACCATTGAACATCGCAATCTAACAATTAAATCGCAAGTTTCATTTCTCCATTTAAAAACAGTGGTCTTTTTTTAGTTTACAAAATTTATTTTTGAGATAAAGAAGGTTGATAAACCGTTATGTGTGATAAAGTACATCCAAAGGGGTGTTGTCGGGGGTGGTACAATGTGCAACGTTGGCCTCAATTGTTAGTAGTCATCAGAAGAAACGCTAATGCGGTTTTTCATTAAGTTTTAAAGGATCAATTCTAGTGTAAATGAATATTTTGGATGAAAAAAAAAACAAATGATATATTTACGGTGTTTGTAACTGCCTTTTCGGTGATTTCAAAGTTTATATTTTTTGTCAATAAATTCTGTATTTACAAAAGTATTTGTCTTTTTAGATTCCATGTGTTAGGGGAGGGGTGATCTTTAATGTCTAATCGTTCACACATTTTAAGCGCCTTTTAGGCCTCTCTCAACATTATTACTTAAAAAACATGCTAACAGCAACCCGCAGTATTCTTTGGTAGTACTCTTTAAAAGTATTACTTGACGAGCAGGTCATAGAAAATTTCTACAAAAAAGTTTTCCCCTCTGCACGTCAATAATTGCAGGTATAGGAAAAACGTAATCGTCAATCTAGCATGCATGAAAAATAGGATTCTCCTTGCGAGCAAATGCTATTTCCTATAATGTATGCGTCGAGACAGAATATCGAAAAAGGTTTCATAGACGAGTGGATTAAGGCACAATTCTCTTGGATTAAAATGTGTCTGTCGAGTCCTCTTGACTTTTTCTTAATGCGGTGGGGACGGTTGTAGTAGGAATAGGTGACGAGCAGTTGGATTAAATGGGAGACGGTTGAGATTCAGAAGGGGGGAATGTAGGGGCTTCTCTAGCATCAAATTGTTCATCTGCACCTGTTAAAATTGCGAAACAGTTCAACATGCTGAGAGGTTAGTCTTCTGTAGGATCGTCAACCGGCTGAACAGGCTATAGGGTGGCATATGTGAAGTTGGCACCAGGTGGTTGGATTTCATAATGGATCAGACTCGTCGTCACCATCACACATGATTTCCATCTCAGACTCGCCGTCAGCTCGCTCTTGGGTGAGCATCTCTCTTACAAGTGTTCTCCTCTTTTTGAAAACGTTTTCTTTCTCTGGTCGTGGTTTGGAGTTTTTGAAAGACTTAGAGAGGCTCGTTGTATCTCGAAGATAAACGTACGATCAGAGCACGTGTGCAGGTGTAATTATGCTTATCACAATTATAACACTCATACTTACGTTGGGTTAGACTAAAAAAAAAGTGTATTAAAATACATATTAAAAAGTAAACTAAACAATACAAAAAAATATAGAACAACTTACTAACATTTAAAATCAAGCCGAATCCACAAATAATGTTAAAAGCTTTGAAACTAAAACGTAAAAAAAATAATGGGAGATGAACATAAATTTAAATAATATTATCATAAATACAATCTAACATTAGAGTCTTTAATGACCAAAATAAGAGAATAAAAACAAGAAACACTCACCTGCGTCATTTTCATCATTGCTGTCAAAATCAGCTAATTTTCATTTTTTAGGCATAGCAAAAAACTACTGTTTTCACTGATCAACTGACGACTTACAGAGCCATCTAGGAGAATAAAAAGTATCGCAACGGATAGAATAACTTTTACTATCTGACGGTCAAGTTTGTAAGCTGTATTTCAATAACAGAGACACTAAGTACGTGTAAGGAACTTTTAGTAGATGTTTAACTACGGACTGACAGGTTTAAAGAATTGGGACAAAAAGTAAAAACTTACTATTAATTAACATTATAAGTATGCTATGAAACTATTGAGGATGATAAGAAACTGATTTTACTTCAAAATGAACTTCGCCGAGTGGACAAACACTCTCGATCGAAACCTACTGCTGCTGATCCCAAAAAAGGGTAATCTCTTCAAGAATCTGCTGCTGCTGCTGGAACCCAATTAAAGAAGGAGAAATCGTATTCGATTTTATTGAAATTGGGAAATATGATGCCTATCTAATTTCCTGAAAAAAGTACACGACTCCTAATCTATCTCTTGGAAAGTGATCAAATTCAAGTTGTGAGCAATGGGGAAAGGATTATAATTCAGGGCAAGAGATATAATGTAATTGATTTAATGTATGACATTGTTACAAATCGTAAAGGACTTTTATCATTTGACACTAATCTATACAACTTTTTAAATAGATTAAAATTCCTCAAAAGTCTTCTTGTCAATAGAAAAATTCTAAGAAAATTAAATGAATGTGCATCATCATCAACACTAAGTTATGAACTTGAAGAAGAAGATGATATATCAATGGAGGATCCTGATAGCACGAAACTTGTAGCGAGAAGAAAGCAATATTGCATCAGGTCTGCGTCACCACCACCAGTGGACAGTACACGACAGGGCAGTGGATGTTGCTCTACTCGTGGACGATCAAAATAGTTGTCATTACGACAGTGGCTTATGAAAATATTGGTATAGTAAGGAGTTTAAGTTCCCCCACAACTCTTACAAAATTCACTGTTGTTCACAATAATATTGTACTCATTTCGTGAACAAATTACACCGACTCCTATCCTATCTCTTGGAAAGTGGTCATATTCAAGTTGAGAGTAATGGGGAAGGGATTATAATTCAGGGCAAGAGCTATAATCTACTTGATTTAATCTATGATATGGTTACAAATCATAAAGGACTATTATCATTTGACACTCATCTATACAACTTTCTAAATATATTAAACTTCCCCAAAAGTCTTATTGGCAATAGACAAATTCTAAAAAATTAAATGAACATGCATCATCAACAACATTGACACCATTAAAATATTAACTTGAAGAAGAAGATTTTAAATCAATTTTGGAAAATACTAGCACACCACTGATTGCTAGAAAAAAGCGAAGACGTATCAAGTCAACGTCACCACCACCACCAACAGCCAGTATACACCAGGGTAGCGGACATTACACAACGTGTTTACGTTCAAAATGGTTGAAATTCTGACAG
Organism: Artemia sp. Qi Xiang Cuo; assembly: GCF_049724085.1. Taxonomy (NCBI): domain Eukaryota; kingdom Metazoa; phylum Arthropoda; class Branchiopoda; order Anostraca; family Artemiidae; genus Artemia; species Artemia sp. Qi Xiang Cuo. Next base: position 3,603 of record NW_028297931.1, read on the forward strand.
GTATTTATGAAAAAATTGGTGAGGCGGGGAGTTTAATTTCCCCCTCCACTCTTTCCAAAGTCTCTGGTGTTCACACTAAAAGTGTACAAGACTATCTACAAAATGAATCAAGTTACACTCTGCATAGAAATCATATACCTAGTGTCAATCAATATCGAAAAACTAAAGTCGTTTACGTAGCGGATATAACGCAAGCAGATCTCTTAACTCTAGATTGGATTCAACGACTTCAAAGTATGCAGTACAAGTACATTCTACTTGCAATCAGTGTTTTTAGTCGCTATGCATATGCAATTCCATTGCGATCAAAGAGAGGTGTTGAAGTTGCCCTGGCCATTGAAATCGTCCTGCAGAGCATTAGGAGTGTGGTATGGGTTTGGACTTGTCGAAAAATATTAGCAGTAGAAAATTCATTCATTGGGGGTATTCAAGCGTTAGAAAAATGCTCAAATGTTGATGCCACGTGTCGCTTAGAGTATCACCATGCTGCCAATTCTTAATAAAAAAAACAGTAGAAATAAGGAGTAGAAATCGTTCAAGAAATGTTTTAAACTCTAAATGGCGTGAATTGCCTTGGAGTATCACATTCTAGAATTGAAATGTTAAGTTTTCACTGTTCAAACCAAAATAATTTTCATTTTTAGTTTACAAAACTCATTTTTGAGAGAAAAAAGGTTGAAAACACCTTATCCGTGGTAATTTGCCTCCCATGGGTGTTGTCACGGGTGGTATATTGTGACACACTGGCCTCAATTGTTAGTAGTGATCAGAAGATACAATATTGTTGTATTTTTCATTAAGTTTAAACGATCAATTCTAGTGTAAATGAAAATTTTTGATGAAAAATTTCCTGAAAAATGCAATTTACGCCTGCTATAGGGTACCATGTGTTCCCCATTCAGTGTCAGATGTTCTGAATTACCATTGAACATCTCAATCTAACAATTAAATCGCTAGTTTCATTTCTACATTTAAAAACAGTGGTCATTTTTTAGTTTACAAATTTTATTTTTTAGAGAATTAATGTTTATTCAAACTTATTGGTTCGAAAGTACAGAAAAATGGGTGTTGTCTTGGGTGGTACATTGTGCAACGTTGTAATCAATTTTTAGTAGAAATAAGAAGAAACGCTAATGAGGTTTTTCATTAAGTTTTAAAGGATCAATTCTAGTGTAAATGAATATTTTTTCTGGAAAAAAAAAAAGATTATATAATTAAGGTGTTTTTAACTGCCATTTCAGTGATTTCAAAGTTTATATTTTTTGTCAATAAATTCTGTATTTACAAAAGTATTTGTATTTTTAGATTCCATGTTGTAGGGGAGGGGTGATCTTTAATGTCTAATCGTTCACACATTTTAAGCGCCTTTTAGGCCTCTCTCAACATTATTACTTAAAAAACATGCTAACAGCAACCCTCAGTATTATTTTGTAGTACTATATAAAAGTATTACTTGACGAGCAGGTCATATAAAATTTCTACAGAAAAGTTGTTAACTCTGTACTTTAATAATCGTAATTAGAGTAAAAAAGTCCTAGTCTCGCATGCATGAACAATAGGAGACTCATTGCGTGCACATGCTCTTTCCTTTAATGTATTCGTCGAGACAGAATATCGGACAAGGTTTCATAGACGAGTTTATTAAGGCACAATTCTATTGGATTAAAATGGGTCTTTTGAGTCCTCTTAACTTTTTCTTAATGCGGTGGGGACGGTTGAAGAAGGAATAGGGGACGAGCTTTTCGATTAAATGGGAGACGGTTGAGCTTCAGTAGTGGGGAATGTAGTGGCTTCTCTAGCATCAAATTGTTCATCTGTTCCTGTTAAAATTGCGAAACAGTTCAACATGCTGAGAGGTTAGTCTTCTGTAGGATCGTCAACCGGCTGAACAGGCTATAGGGTGGCATATGTGAAGTTGGCACCAGGTGGTTGGATTTCATAATGGATCAGACTCGTCGTAACCATCACACATGATTTCCATCTCAGACTCGCCGTCAGCTCGCTCTTGGGCGAGCTTCTCTCTTACACGTTTGCTCCTATTCTTGAAAAGTTTTCTTCCTCTTTTCTTGGTTTTCGATTTTTTGCCGGAATAAGAGAGGCTCGTTGTCTCTCAAAGATAAAATTACGATCAGACCAAGTGTGCTTGTGTACTTCTGCTTCTCAAAATTATAACAATCATACTTACGTGCGTTAATACTAAAAAAAAAAGTGTATTTAAAGAAATAATCAAAAGGAAACTAAACAATAAAAAAAAAAATAGAATAAATTACTAATATTTAAAAAATAGCAGACTTCACACCTATAGTTAAAATATGGTAAACGTAAAAAGAAACACAAAAATGGGAGATGAAGATAAATTTAAATAAGATTCTCATAAATACAAGCTAAAAGTAGAGACTTTAAGGAACAAAATAAGATAATAAAAACAAGAAAAACTCACCTGCATCATTTTCATCATTGCTGTCAAAATCAGCTAATTTTCATTTTTTAGGCACATCAAAAAACTACTGTTTTCACTGATCAACTGACGACTTACAGAGCCATCTAGGAGAATAAAAAGTATCGCAACACGGAGAGCAGAACTTTTACTATCTGACGGTATTAAGTTTGTAAGCGGTATCTAACTAAAAGAGACACTAAGTACGTGGAAGGAACGGTTAGTATATGGTTACCTACGGAATGAAAGGGTTAAAGAATTGGGACAAAAAGTCAAAACTTACGATTAATTAACATTATACGTATGCTATGAAACTATTGAGGATGATAAAAAACTGATTTTACTTAAAGATGCACTTCGCCGAGTGGACAAACACTATCGATCGAAGCCCACTGCTGCTGATCCCAAAAAAGAATCATCTCCTCAAGAGTCTGCTGCTGCTGGAACACAATTAAATAAGGATGAATTGTATTAGTTTTTATTGAAATTTGGAAATATAAGGCACATATAATAGCGTGAAAAACTATCATGACTCTTGACCTATCTCTTGGAAAGTGATCAAATTCAAGTTGAGAGCAATGGGGAAAGGATTATAATTCAAGGCAAGATCTATAATCTACTTGATTTAATCTATGACATTTTTAAAAATCTCAAATTGCTATCTTCATTTGACGCTAGTATCTGCTACTGTTGAAGGAAGTTAAGCGTACCCAACATTATTCTAGTTAATAGACAGATTCTAAAAAAATTGAATGAAAATGCATCATCGTCATAATTAATACCACTTAGATATGAACTTGAAGAAGAAGATTTTAAATCAATTTAAGAAAACACTACCACTCCACTGATAGATAGACAAAAGTGAATACGTATCAATTCAACGTCACCACCACCAGTAGCCAGAATACAAAAGGGTAGTAGATGATACACATCGTGTTTACATTTAATATAGTTGAAGCTCTGAAAGGTGCTTATGAAAATATTGGTGTGGCGGGGAGTTTAAGTTCCCCAAAAAATCTTTCAAATGTCACAGTTTTAAAAAATAAAAGTTTACTAATATCGTTAAAAAATTACACCGACTCCTATCCTATCTCTTGGAAAGTGGTCATATTCAAGTTGAGAGTAATGGGGAAGGGATTATAATTCAGGGCAAGAGCTATAATCTACTTGATTTAATCTATGATATGGTTACAAATCATAAAGTACTATTATCATTTGACACTCATATATACAACTTTCTAAATATATTAAACTTCTCCAAAAGTCTTATTGGCAATAGACAAATTCTAAAAAATTAAATGAACATGCATCATCAACAACATTGACACCATTAAAATATGAACTTGAAGAAGAAGATTTTAAATCAATTTTGGAAAATACTAGCACACCACTGAGAGCTAGAAAAAAGCGAAGACGTATCAAGTCAACGTCACCACCACCACCAACAGCCAGTATACAAAAGGGTAGCGGACATTACACAACGTGTTTACGTTCAAAATGGTTGAAATTCTGAAAGGTATTTATGAAAAAATTGGTGAGGCGGGGAGTTTAATTTCACACTCCACTCTTTCCAAAGTCTCTGGTGTTCACACTAAAAGTTTACAAGACTATCTACAAAATTAATCAAGTTACACTCTGCATAGAAGTCATATACCTCGCACCAATCAATATCGAAAAACTAAAGCCTTATACGCATCAGATATAATGCAAGCAGATCTCTTGACTCTAGATGGGCTTCAACGACGTCACAATACGCCGTACAAGTATTTTCTAGTTCAAATCAGTTTTTTTAGTCGCTATGCATATGCAAGTCCATTGAAATCAAAGAGAGGTGTTGAAGTTGCCCTGGCCAATGAAAGTGTTTTCGAACAGAATTCGTATAAAAAATTCAAATTAATCATGGTAGTGAATTTTTTAATTGCAATGTTGTAAAAGTACTAAGGAAGTTAATTATGCAGCTCTATTATGGTCACAGTCCTATTAAGACCGCAAAGGCCAAACCCTGGATAATGACTATTTGACTATTAATTTGAAAATATTATGAATTGTAAAACAAACAGGCTTTTATTCATGGTATTTGTAAAATCATATTGATTTGTAACAATCAGCGTCCTCGATCTTTGTTAAACTCATTACCAATGGAAGTTCATCATTCTGATCATGATACAATTAGCGCCCTTCTTAAAACATATTTTAGTTAATCAATTGTTAAAAAGGAAAATAAATTAAATGTCGGTGATACTGCTCAAATTGATAGAACAGCTAATTTTTTTGAAAAAGGGGACTTACTTGTGGTCCACTGAACTTTTTAAAGTGGCGAAAATCCTAGACACTAAACCCATAACTTATCGCCTGCGTGATACCAAAGATGAAGAGATTCTCGGTGGCTTTTATGACTATGAACTGCAAAAAGTTAAAATTGCTAGTGAAATCTATCAAATTGAAAAGATATTAAAGACACGTACTCGCAGGGGTAAGAAACAGTTACTTGTTCGGTGGCTAGGATACAACTCTGATTTTGATTCTTAGATCGGTGTTAAAGATATTGAGAATGTCCACTGATTTCTATGTAAATGTCATCTCAAGTGTTTAAGATCCTCTCTACAACAACTTGAATACGACAGGTGATTTTTTGAAAAAACTCTCTCCCGCAGTCAAATTTGACGGTGCATATGAAGTGGCTCTAAGTGGATGTCATACCTATGACATCCTGAGAAAAGATCGTGTGTATGATATAAAAGTTATACCATTCGGTTGGACACTCTTTGTCGACTATGAATGGTTTGAAGCACTTAAATCTAGTGAATATTCACATGCCAAATTGAAATATATTGAATATGATAATATGGGGGATTTGATAGAT
>NW_028297932.1:0-8902 GCF_049724085.1 Artemia sp. Qi Xiang Cuo
ACATAGTCTTTTCAGGGGAAAAAATAATCCGTTGAATCTTTTCGGTTTTTGAGACTTTATAGTTTGGCCAGCTATTTTTGATCTGGAGAAGAATTTTCAGCAATTTTTAACTACATAAACCCTTTTAAAAATCTGGACATAAATAGTACTGTTTAATTAAGTTTCATACCTCCTCTAGTTGACCTGAAATGGAAAACTTGATACCATTCGCAAAAAAATCTGTTTACTTTCCTTGATAGCTTGGATAAACTTACGCTATTTTGATTTGGTTAAATTTTAAGAGCAAAAGTAGCTCCGAAATTTTAAACATAATACCCTCAGTTGTTCTTGGGATACTGCTGAGATGCCTTATTGGGAATTAGCATTATCACAGTGCAATTTGACTTAATCTTAAGGCAACATTTAGTTTTTTAAACAGTTCGTGGTAACGAACTGTAAGTAAGGAGTGACCCGGCTCAATAGTAACCGAAACTTTAAAAAATCGGAGTTTTGATACCAATAGATACATCAAAAGAATTAAATTTTTATGCTGATTGGAAATATATAAGTTTCATCAAGTTTAATCTTAACCATCAAAAGTTACGCGCCTCAGAAAATTTGACTGATTTTCGAAAAAAGGGGGAAAGACCCCCTAAAAATTATAGAACCTTAATGAAATTCACACCATCATATTCAGCGTATCAGAGAACCCTACTGTAGAGGTTTCAAGCTCCTATCTACAAAAATGTGGAATTTTGCGGTTTTTGCCAGAAGAAAGATCACGGGTGCGTGTTTATTTGTTTGTTGTTTTTTTTTTCCCAGGGGTAATCGTATTGACCCAGTGGTCCTAGAATATCGTAGGAGGGCTCATTGGAACTGAAATTAAAAGTTTTAGTGCCCTTTTTAAGTGACCAACAAAAATGGAGGGCAACTAGGTCCCCTCCCACGCTAATTTTTTTCTCAAAGTCACCCAATTAAAATTTTGAGATAGCCATTTTGTTCAGCATAGTCGAAAATCAAATAAATATGTCTTTTACGATGACTTAATCCCCCACAGTTCCCAGGGGAAGGGCTGCAAGTTATGAACTTTGCCTATTGCCTACATATTGTATTGGTTATTGGGAAGTATAAAGACATTTTTAGGGAGAATTTTTTTCTGGTGGGGGGGGGGCTGCAGGAGGGGATTACTCGGGAGAATCTTTCCGTGGAGGATGTTTCTTTGGGGTAAGAGACATTTCTATGAAGGGGGCGCCGGATTTCCAAGCATTATTTAAAAAACGATCAGAAATTGAATAAAAAAAAACAAGTTTTTTCAACTGAAAGTAAGAAGCAACATTAGAACTTAAAATGAACAGAAATTATTACGTATATGAGGGGGTTCTCCCCCAAGTAAATACCTCGCTCTTTACGCTACAGTTTTTTTTTTAGTGCTTTCTAAAGAGCTTATCTATTCTAGTTAAACGGCCTTTGTGATTGAGGGGTTTGTGAATTAATTTTTTTTTTTACTTTTAACGTAAAAAGCGTGGTATTGACTAAGGGAAGAACCCCATCATATACGTAATAACATATACGTAATAAAAAAAACAATAAAAAAAAGCGATACGGCTCAATAGTAATCGAAACTTTTAAAAACGGAAATTTTATGTCAATAAGTGTATTAAAAGAATGGGCTTATAATGCTGATTCTAAATATATGAATTTTATTAAGTTTAGTATTACTCATCAAAGGCTATGAGCCTGAGAAAATCTACCTGATTTTTTAAAGAGGGGGAAACATCCCCTAAAAGTGAAAGAATTTTCATGAAATCACAACGTCAGATTCAGCGCATCAGAAAACCCTATAACATAGGTTTGAAGCTCATATCTACAAAAATCTGCAACTTCGTATTTTTTGCCAGAAGAAAAATATACGAATATAGAAGTTTGTTACGTAAGTTAATTTGTAAATTACGTCAGAACCAAATTTAGAGACAGCCGTTTAGCAAAAGAAAAGTAAAATTTTTATGCAAATTTTGTTTACTTATTCAATGACGGCGAGCCAAAATAAAAGCTGCATTAACTAAAAAACGATCAGAAATTAAATAAAAAAATAAGTTTTTTAAACTGAAAGTAAAGAGCGACATTAAAACTTAAAACGAACAGAAATTATTCCGTATATGAAGGGGCTGTCCTCTCCTCAACGCCTCGCTCCTTTCGCTAAAGTTTGACTCTGTCTCACAATTTTATTTTTTTAAACAATAAAAGACTTTAGCGTAAACAGCGAGACGTTGAGGAGAGGACCTCCCCTTTGATATACGGAATAATTTCTGTTCGTTTTAAGTTTTAATGTCGCTCCTTACTTTCAGTTAAAAAAACTTGTTTTTTTTATTTAATAAACATAAAGGGCGAATGGGAGGGTGGCGTGGGAGGGTGGGAGTGGAAGGTACAATCACTTTCGACTATTAGCAAGGGCATCAACCCTTTCTATTTTCAATCGAATGAGCCCCTTTCGAAGTTCCCACAACAACTCCTTCGATACGAAGTGCCCTGGTCTAAGCAACAACAACAACAAAAAATATCACTAATCACTTTTGACTATTAAAAAGGGCACTAGCCCTTTGAATTTCAAATCGAATGAGCCCTTTTTCAAGTTTCTACGACAAAGATTTCAATAAAAACCTTACCCCCGGGGAATAACTTAAAACCCTGGCCCTGAGGGTTGTGGGGGAGTGTCCTCCTCAAAAACATATTTTCTATTTGGAAATAAACTACGCCGAACAAAATGGCTATCTCAAAATTTTGATTGGATGTGTTTTGGGGAATGATGGGCTTGGGAGGGGGCCAGTTGCCCTCCAATCACTTTCAACTATTAAAAATGGCACTATGAAAAGTAATTGATATTCCATCAGCCTAGTTAAAAAGGGAAATTTCATTTGACAGTTTTTTCAGTATGTTTGGTCTACTAAATTAATTTAGAAAAGCATATAAGAAAAATATACTAAGGATGCTGGGAGGGAGAAACAAATTTTCCCAAATTCTTGACTTATCTAACAATGTAAAGGAAAAGCAAATTTACTCTACTAAGAATCTAGTTCGAAATAATGATAATTTTAGTTGAATATCTTGCTAAGATCACTTTTAAATTTCAATCAGCAACGTTCAATTGACCTTTCAGGCAGCTAATTAATCAAACAATTGCAAAATGACTATAAAAAATTAACGCATGTCTAAATGTATGTGAACAGTAAAGGCGTGGTTGATATTCAATCACCCTAGCTAGACTGTCGAACTTCGTTCTAACATTTTATTGGTGTTTCTGGTCTTTAGGTAAAGGGCTCCACATGATGGTCGGTATTTTTTAAATTCAAAACATTTTCTCCACGTTGTCTTACAACTATTTCATTAGACAGAAAACTATGGCCTGCATTAAGAGTAAGCACAGCGTATTCTTCATTACATGCAGGAGGGTTAAAGCGTTTATAATCCACGCCAAATGGCACGGTAAACATGAGCTGCAGGATAGGAGGCTCGTATTTTTATGTAACCTCTGGCATATTGGTTTGACGCGGCAGGTTTTTATATATTGATTCTCACTGTCACTTGTCTTTTAACAGCAGACAATGTCTGCCTCTTTTTAAAGTCATTGGCCGGGTCCTGGTACGACTACGTTGCAGGGTTTTGTATATTGATACTCAATGCCACTTGTCATCTAACCGCAGACAATGTGAAACTCTTCTTAGAAGGTCACCATAGGTTCGATAGGATGACCCTGCGAAAAATAAATTTTTTTCCTTAAAGTTGTAACCTATTTAGATCATTTTTGTCACCAAAAATGGCAATATGCCAGTCTTAAGAAAACAAACTACGTAGCCGATTTGGAGGCTGGGTCCCGGCGCGCGGCAGGCTTGTATATGTTGATTCTCAATGTAATTAAAAACCTCGAAGTGAATCACCTTTGTTTGCTTGTCTTTCCTTGGGAAAAGGGAGGGCTCCACAGGGAATAAATATAGCGTTGAAGGGTTACAATGACTTGTCAGTGTCATTTTATGCATACTCTGATTCGCGCTGTCGCTTGTAGTTCTCGCAGCCCCGTATCTTTTAGCTACATGTTTCTTTTTTCTTGCTGCAGCATATCTTTCACTGCATATTTATTTGTTCTTCACCTTCGATTTAATTCGTTCTGTTTCTCGTTGTCGCATGTCTTATACCCGCACATTTCTTTCTTCTTCACAATAATTTTTTTTCTCGTTGTAATTGTTGCTGATTCAACTATTCTAACTGTATATTTCTTTGTTTCTCATTTTCGTTCATCATTACTTTAGACATTTTTTCAATGCCCTTTACCTTAGCTACTTGGATTAATTTTGTCCAATTTAATGGTCTATATTATTTATTTATCCTCTAGGTATTATGAAATAGCTGAAAACGTCTTTTGCAAAAAAACTCATTGCAATTGGTATTTTATACTTAGCTCTGTTTATTGTGTAATGTTGCCTGCATCCCAGACACTAAAAACGATGCAATCACGCGGGGCCGTATCCAGAATTTTTTTGGGGGTGTAAATTACGATATTTGGAATGTATTGTACATACACTGGGTGGCACCTTATGACATCAAACCAAAGAGAGTCAGAAGATGTGCTGGTAAAAAAATTAATAACCCTAAAACCTAATTTTATTAAATTAAGATTCCTACAAAAGAACCGTTTGTATATAGGTTTGATATAGGTATAGCAAACTAGGTTCGATATAGGTTTGATATAACAGGTTCAAAATAGCAACAGCAGGTAAATAAAACAGCACTTTAAAAAGCCAGACTTATTTGGCCGCTGTGTCCAACATGCGATTAAAGAATAACGTGATTGGCTTAAGTAAGTGCATCACCAAAATAAACCAATAAAATTAAAGCATACCTCTTAACTCGGAAGCATAGAACGGTGATCTCTCTAAATCTATTTCATTAAACCAAGGAAAAAATAAATAAGTTAATTATTTCCCTTAGCCTGATTTTCAAATATCCGTACGAAATATATTTGAACAATGAAACTATATTTTTTCATGTATCTTTGCCCCCAATAAAAGCATGCCCTTCTTCAGTTATATTTGCCCTCTACGTCTTTTCGTGTCGTCAAAATATGTTTTGTTTTTTATATGTCGTTAATTTTGTTGAAATTAATTAACAGTTTAATTTAAGTAATTATTTTTTAAAGCTGCTATTAGAAAAAGCTTAACTAAACCTTGAAATTCTATTTGAGGTGGGAAGAGGAAAGGCAAAGTCCAAAATTTTAGCCATGGGAAGAGATGTATTATCACATTGTTCTTATAGCATCATATTTCATCAGAATTGTTCAAAGAGAAGAATCAAAACAGAAAAAACAGAGTACAATTAGAAAAATTATGTTATAAAATAGCAAATTCCCAAGTTTTGAGTATTTGATTTGCCAAACTATTCGTTGTAATGAACTGTAAGTAGAGTGCAAAATCATATAGATAAATACACAATAAGAATTGGTTTTGAAAGTAATGTGTAATATGTAAATTTTCGTTTTGTTTGGATTATATTTATTGAAAGTTAACAACCTGACGTATTTGTTCAATCGTAGAAAAAGAGAACAGCATCCCCAGTAAAAGGAGGAGCCTTGATAAAAAAAAATCCATGAAGTGATTTAAAAATAACCGCACGCCCGGTGTCTACCATAAAGCTATCGAGTTCCTGAAGCATGGAAGTCTTTCCTTGCTGCTATGGCTCCAAACACTGCTCTTCATATTGCAGCAAACAGAGATCATTCCAAAAGATTGATGGGCTGGAATAGTCCTGTCACTCAGGAAGTCAAAGGGATCAGTGAGCGAGTGTATTAACTACAGGGGCATGAAATTACTTTCGGGTCTGCTAAATTATTTCCAATGACCCTCCTCGTCAGATCCTTAAGCATTCTTCGATGAAAACAAAGAATTGAAAATCCAGGACTCATGCGAAGCCGTTCCATATTCGAGTAGGTGTACACCTAGCGGCAAGCGATAGAGAAGATACGGGAGTTTTAACAGATGGTATTCACAGCCGTTGTTAACTTTAAAGCGACTTTTGACTAAGTAGATGGATAGAAGTTGCTTAGTCATATACTCTGACCAACTGGCCTGCCACAAAAGCGTAGCTCTCTATTTGAGAAACTATATGAATAAAGGCAAAGCTGTGTTCAAGTCAACTGGAAGCGTAGCTGGCTATTTATCATTCGTACAGGAGTTGGCCAGGGATGCGCCAGAGCTTTCAAACTATTTGATTGTGTCACTGACTACATGATGAAGAGGAAGACTACCTGATTGATCACCGGCCAGAAGTTCAATGAAAGATTCTTGAATGGTGCTGACTTCACCGATGACATGGGACTCATGACAAACACCCTTGGTCAACTTGTTGCGGCGCTGAAAGTCTTGAGAGAGGCTGGTCTCAACATCAGCTGGAGCAAAACAAAAATCCTGTTTATTCATTCAGAAGCATTTCAACCTCCTCCCTCCTGCAGTTGAAGCATGCCAGAAACAAGTAGCGATCGTGAACAACTTCACGTATCTCAGCTCATTTCTGTCAAGTGAAGGTTGAGTCAAGTGCAATGTCAACACACGAATTTCCAAGGCATCTTCTGTCCTAGGAAGACTCAACAAAATCTCCCAAAACCCTGTTGTCAGTCGGCTCACAAAGATGCGGATACAAAATATATCTGTAGGCTCAGTCCTACAATACAGAGCACAAAACACCACGATTTTGAAGGATATGGATGTGACTCAAACAAAAAGACTCCGGAAGATAGAGGGATTCCACTGGAATGATTTTATCAGCAACGCCAACCTCTTGAACCGTACGAAGCAGATTCTATTTTTCCTGTAATTAACGCAGCATACACTGAGGTACGGCCATCTCCTCCGAATGCCGAAAGTAATCTCATATCGTATCATCTATGATTTCAGCTATGTGGCCACTGGGAGGAAACGACCTTGTAGTAGTCGAAGAATTGAATGGTCTAGTAGTCTCCATCATTTTCTAAAAAAAGCACAAATAATAAATATGGCCCATCGACACTAGTGCCAGGTCGGCCGGGGAATTGAATAAAGTGATTCAAATCCCGTTCAATAAGCAGTGAAAGTCAAAATTTAATACCCTTATCAGTTCCTGAGAAATTTTAGACACGCTCTATTGACAACCTGGATGTATATAGTTCCTTTTGGTTTAGTTCTACATCTGCCTTGACGTTTCCTGAAGTTTCACCTTAATACCCATAGCTTTTTCGGATATCCAGAATCGAACAAGTCTATTTTCCCAATTTTCAAATCTATATATAAGCAGGGGAAAATTCACACAATTTACAGCCCTTTGTCCAGGAACTGGAGATTCGTCAACGGAGGCATAGTTATCAGACTTTTGCCTATTTTGAAAAAAAGACTATTTCAAATTTTTATCGGGTGACATTGGGGTTAATGATGGCAGCTAAAAGTCCTGGAAGGGGCAATGATTCACCCCCTTTTCGTTTTGACTCTTAGAACGGGCACTAGAAATTTTAATTTCCAGTGGAATGAGTTCTCTTCGGAGTTTCGACGACAACTGAAGCCATATGAAGTGGCTTCGGACCAAAACACGAAATAGTACATTACAGCCATATAACTCTTTACACTAGACCTCACTGTTGCGCTACCTATGATTGACTTAAGAAACAAGGTTTTCTATGAAAAGCAAATAGTAAACTTGAAACTTGAATTGATTAGAAATACCTGTATTAGAGATAAAGCAATGGTTCCTTTTCATAAAGTGATGAAACTTAAACCAAAATGACACTGCAATGAGCAGCGAAGCTCAATTTAAATCAAACACAAAATACACTCAAAAAAGTATCCTTAACCATCTTAAATAATAATAAGGGGAATCATGATGTTCGGCGCGCCGAAGGGGCTCATTAAATAGTGGAATTTATGAAGAAATAACTCTTGCATTTCAATTAATTAAACCCACAATTAACTTTGAAAAATCAAGTGAATTTAGGTGTGAAAAGGTACACCACAACAAAACACTAGTGAAAAAATCCAACTCATGCATTTCAAGGAAAAAAATCCAAAATAAACTTGTAAAAATTAATAGAATGTAATTTTGACAGTAGTAACCGTACAATGCATTTCACCAGTGATTGCGTAATAAGCCTTACCACGGGCCAGGCATCTATATATTTGAACCCTACGCCTAAGGCATAGATATGTATGTAGGTTTTCAACGAATTGGGGTTACCAGGATCATTTGCAAAGAGGTACCGTTTCTATAGATGGTATAGTAATTAGAAATATCATATAGAATTTGCTTGAAGGTATATACTTTGCGTACATGCTCCTACCAAACATGTTGGTTATAATCTGTTCTGGTTCAAGTTTTTTCTTACACAATTAACTGAATTTCTATTTTATGACATACAATTTTTTGTTTAGGTTAGTTACGTGTTGGAAAAACCGGTTTATCTTTTTTTTAAGATATATTAAAATTTAATTATTGATTATAAATCATTTTTTATATGAGTAATGTTATTCGTGTCACTTAGACTATATATTCTTGTAAAGGCTATTTTTAGATGAAAAAAAATGAGTGGTGCTGGTACAGTCGTTGAGATTAATGATGGAGCTCACAAAATAGACGTACTTAAGTATTTAGTTTAATGTAGTTGAGATTTTTTTTTCGAAGAGGTATTAGCGTAAAGGTATTGCGATGGTTAAGAATGACTCACGGGGTAATTAAAGAATGTGGTGCTTACATCAGATACTTAATAGAGTTGACGATTACAAGAGACATTGCTAGAGTCAAATATATTTGGTGTTGGTGATATTATGACCCTTCAAGTCCCCTGGGGAAAGGGCTGCACAGTGTATCGGTATCGGACGTATTATTTTTGGGCGTATTGCTATCGCAGGTATCTATA
>NW_028297933.1:0-8898 GCF_049724085.1 Artemia sp. Qi Xiang Cuo
TACAGATCACATTCTACAATAAACCCGTCATCATACTGGATCCCGATATTGAAGTAACTATGAAAGTTAAATATTAGACAACAGTATCTCGTTAGAACTTTCTCGTCCCCCTTCCCTCCACCATCACACCGTGCAATGATTTTTTTTTATTATAAAATTTTCATTCGGCCCAGTAGTTTTCTCCTTTTTGGATTTTTTAAGTTTAAACCGCCCCCCCCCAAAAAAATTTTTGCCCAGTTTTTTTAATGTTTACTGTCTGATGATTCCTTTGTTCTTAATAGTTTTTATTTAAAATATTCAAGAGACTAGATAAAAAATGATTAGATTCTAGAGTAATAAACAATTAAAGTCAGAGAGCTAAGAATTTTTTTTTTATAAAAAATACATGATGTCCATGTGTTTTATCCGTTTTGGCATTTTATAGATATATACACCCCCCACCAAAAAAAAATAAAGACCAGTGTATGCAAATGTTCCCGTAGTTTTTTTCATGTGATATTAATATTTAATATTTTAAAATAATTAAAAAACTATATAGAAACTTATAGATTATATATTAATAAAAAAGTACAGTCTGAGAGATCTGTTGCAATAAATGAGTTGTCACCTAGCAAGAATTTAATATAAAAGTTAAAATAAAAGACTGATAAAATAATTAAAGATATATAAACAAATTGGAATTACTCACAAAACTAAAAAAAATACCTCAGGCGATAATTTGCTGAGCTTGAGCATAAGGCTTTATTATTCCGAAAACCTTAAAGCTTTTTGGCAGCTTAATCCAATTATCATTTTTTACACTCTCTACACTATATTTTTCATTCTACACAGTATTTACTTGTTTACTAATGTATAATTTTATCATGCTCATCTCTGTTTTAACAATATGAATTATTAGAGATATGAGCGAAATGATGCAGTATTATAGCCTAAGATTAAAAAAAAAAAATTAATAATTACACTTTGTTTTTTTTATTATTTCAAAATATAGATTTGCCTAAATTAGTGTGGGGGAGTAGGGCATTTGTTTAAGATGGAATATTACAAAGACGTTTCTCAACTCCCCCCCCCCTAAAAATGTGAGGTTCCCCTTCTGGCCTATGGACTGAGACTGATAAAGTGGAGATACGTGAAGATCATGATTCCGGTTTTACATTCGAGGAATAAAGGAATAAGTACAGAGAAGTTAGTTGAATTGAAATTATCAAGTATTTTGGGCAATAGGTTGCATCAAGACTGGTCTGGGTAATTGGAGACAGAGAAAAGCCAAGACCAGATAGTCCAAGTAATTGAGAGGCAAATGTTTCAATGGCTGAGGCACGGGTAAATGGCAGGAGTATTTAGGCACCAGGCACCACATAATGCTCTTATTCAAAATAAGACATTTTTATCCAGTACTAATATGCATGTATATCAGACAGTAGAAATAGAACCCATAAACAAAACTCTCACCCTGATTTGATCAAGATCCATCACCCCTGTCTTCTAGAGGCTCTAGGAGACTCTGCATGGCAGGGGCCGGGCTGGGGCGGGGGGGTGGTGGCACCAGCCCCCTGCTTATAATTGTAATTCCCCGCTTTTAACTATAAAGCCTAAACTTTATATTCAGATCCCATTCCTATACAGGTGTGTTATAGGAGCTAAAGATCACGGTTGCATGTTTACGGTTGCATGTATCTACTTACTAGTCACCAACCGGTGAGCCCCCCCCTACACCCTTTAAAAATGTATTCTTCCAATTTAGTTAACCTTTTGTGTCAAAGCTACAGTCCCGGCATTGGTACGCATTAGGGTGGGAGGTACAAGCCAACCGTTGCGAAATAAATTTAACAGCAGGCACATCTACAGACCTATCTTCATAGTTAGTTACAATAACTAGCACGTGATATCAAGTTAGAGACATATAACTGGTGATAAATTACGGGGGATTTTAGACATAATTTTAAAACTAATTTGAGCACCCCCCTCCCCCAATATATTAACAATTTATGAGTAACATGTATTTAACCTGGGTCTTAAAATCTACTAGCCTAGTTTTAAAACTAAGGGGGGGGGCACCCGCCCCCTGCTTCTCCATACTATAAAAATATTTTCACGATATCGTAACCAAGTTATATTTAGTTCAAATACAGATTCCGGTATTTAGTGTGCGTGTCCGGTAAAGGGTTCTGTGTTAATGGATATTTTATTCGTCCTAGTCGACCACCTGTGAGCACCCCCCCCTCCCTAAACATTGTTTCTTGCCATTAAGGTACACTTTTGTGTCAACGGTAATAACCGGGCATGAATACCCAGAAGGGGGGGGGCACCCACCCTCCTGCGGCGAATTAAATTTAACATCTGGTACCGAAATAGAAGAATTTTAATGTAAATTAACTGTAACATTATAATAATAATGTGTTTTAATATTATTCAAAGTTTGGACAAAACTGTGCAAAATGCTCTTATTTACCATATTTTTTGTTATTGAACTTTGGCAAAAGGCAAAAACAAGTTGATCTAAACAAAAAACATTATCAGGAATATCGACACCTTTGATGAAAATAATGATGAACTACACATAGGGGGATTAGAGAGACATACGCGTATTAGCTCAGAGGACTCCCCTATAAGAATAATTGGAAAACTGTGACCGTGTTTTCACCCCGACTATTGAAGTTTGAAATTGTTTTAGTATCAGTGTGCGGAAGTAAACAAGGTGATTTTCAAGTAAGTAAAACACACTCGAGAAGGTCGATCGTGAATGATGGGAACATGATACACGAAAATCGTCAATCACCTTTTTTATACCAGACCCTTTGATTTGGCTCTGTTTGACAATAAAGTGTAGCTATATTTCACTCAAGTATTTGGTTGGAAAGAAAGTAAAGAGGTAGAGACCGTAAAGAGACAGTGATTTTAATGTAGAGACAGATCACGGTTAAGTTTATTACTAATATTAACATGAATGTGAGCACACCTACCCCCCCCCTCACAATGTATTCTTACCATTCCGTTAAACTTTTGTTTCAAAGCTACTCGCCTGGCATGACAGCCCATAAGGGGGAGCACCAGCCCCCCTGCTGCTAATTAAATTTAAAAGCTTGTAAAGAAATATAATAATCTGTATAGTTAGGGAAAATAAAGAGACAGTGATTTTATGGTAGAGACCGATCAAGGCTGCATGTTTACGGTTGCGTTTCTTACGAAGATTAACACCCATGTGAGCACCCCCCCCACCCCCTAAAAATGTATGCTTCCAATTCAGTTAACAGTAGAAAGGGGGGTCCGACTCCGACCCCTCACCCCTGCTGCCACCTACAACTTTTTTACATAATTTATGCATGTTTTTATGGTTTTTGTCAGTGAGAATGAAAAAACAGGAATTTTCTCACTTGAAAAAACATGAATTTTCTCACTTTTATGGTTGTTTTCTTGGATGGTTATGTGTGTTGGTCAATTTATTTGATGTTTTTCATGGATGTCAACAGCAATTCATGTCTGTTTTATAGTTTTTGTCAGTGAGAAAATTCCTGTTTTTTCATTCTCACTGAGAAAACCATAAACCACGTGGTAATGTTCGGAGTATAAGATAGCCTAGGGAGAACACGTGGTTAATTAAAGCGATTGGGAATTTGGAACACCTGTGCTGTCAGTCATTAATCAAATTGTTTCCGGGCAAAGTTTAATAATGTCTGACAGGTACTGTCAATCATTAATCAAATTGTTTCCAGGCGAAGTTTAATAATGTCTGACAGGTGATGTCATGATTGATTGATTGACATTAAAGGAGAAGTAATTTGTTTTTTCTAAAGAGAATTGAGTCACGAGAGGTGACTTAATATGTTGTTTCTAAAGATAAGTGTCTTCATGCGACTGTTTAGATGATTGATGTGAAGAGATCGTTTTACATCAGTGTTTCAAAATCAATTGAAATGTATCAGCGCCAAGATTCCAAGACAAAAAGAACACACGGACATTAGTTTTAGGGAGGATTTTAGCAAAACCGTTTTAGCCATTATAGGGAATTATTTCGGCGAAACAGTTAGAGCCATTTTAAAAGATGATTTTAGAAGAGAATTTAAGGGTAAAACTCTGTGGTCGTTATAATTCACAAGTTGTATTTTAACAGTGTCGTGAGGTCCTCTACCCCAACCTCAAAGGGTTCCGATCCCCCTACCCCAACCCCAAAGGGTTCCAATCCCCCAACCCCAACCCCGAAGGAAGCCCCGGTCCTCAAAGGTCCTCCAAGCTCCCAAAGGGCCCCTGGACCCCCAAAGGCCCTCCCCGGGCCCCCAAAGGCCATCCCCCAGCCCCCAAAGGTCCCCCAGGCTCCCAAAGGACCACCCAGCCCTAAAGGGCCCCCCCAGACCCCCAAAGGACCCCCAGAACCCCAAAGGCCCCTGAGCCCCCATTTTTCAATACTTTTTATGGCTTTATTATATCTTTTCAGAACAAGTTCTTTTCTTAACGTCCCTCCTAAACCCATTTTACAAGTTGAAGTACCCATCCTTTTCACCCACAACCTTACTATACTGATTTTTGAATGCTCCAACACCAAGCAATACTTTTCAAAGCCATTTCAGAACAAGTTCTTTTCTTAACGTCCCTCCTAAACCCATTTTACAAATTGAAGTATCCATCCTTTACACCCACAACTTTACTATACTGATTTTGAATGCTCCAACATCAAGCAATACTTTTTAAAAGACATTTCAGAACAAGTTCATTTCTTAATATCCCTCCTAAAACCATTTTACAAGTTTTAGTCCCCATACTTTTCACCCACAACTTTACTTTACAGCTTTTTGAATGCCCCAACAGCAAGCAATACTTTTCAAAAGGCATTTCAGAACAAGTTATTTTCTTAATGTCCCTTCTAAACCTATTTTCCAACTTGAAGTACTAATCTTTTTCCTCACGTCTTTACTTTCCGACTTTTTGCATACCACATCACCAAGCAATACTTTTCAAAAGGCATTTCAAAACCAGTTCCTCTCTTAATTTCCCTCCTAAACTCATTTTAAAACTTGAAGTTCCCATTTTTTTCACCCGCAACTATACTTTACAGCTTTTTGAATGCTTCAACACCAAGCAATACTTTTCAAAAGGCATTTCAGAGCAAGTTATTTTCTTAATGTCCCTTCTAAACCCATTTTCCTACTTGAAGTACCCATCCTTCTCACCCACAACTTTACTTTACAGCTTTTGAATGCCCCAACACCAAGAAATACTTTTCAAAAGGCATTTCAGAACCAGTTCATCACTTAATTTCCTTCCTAAACCCAGTTTCCAACTTGAAGTTCCCGTCCTTTTCACCCACAACTTTACTTTACTACTTCCTGAATGCTCCAAAACCCAGCAATACTTTTTGATGGCATTTCAGAACAGGTTCTTTACGTAATATCACTCCTAACCCCATTTTACAAGTTGAAGTACCCATCCCTTTCCCCCACAACATTACTTTACAGCTCTTGAATGCCCCAACACCATGCAATACTTTTCAATGCATTTCGCAACAAGTTCTTTTCTTAATTTCCCTCCTAAACCCATAATACAAGTTGAAGTACTCATCCTTTTCAACCCACAACATTACTTTACAGCTTTTGAATTCCACAACAACAATCAATACTTTTTAAGAGTCATTTCAGAACAAGTACCTTTCCTTATGTCCCTCCTAAACCCATTTTACAAGTTTAAGTATCCATCCTTTTCACCCACAACATTACTTTATAGCTCTTCGAATGCCCAAACATCAAGCAATACTTTTCAAAAGTCATTTCAGAACAAGTTCCTTTCTTAATATCCCTCCTAACCCCATTTTACAAGTTGAAGTACCCGTACTTTTCACCCACAACTTTACTTTACAGCTTTTTGAATGCCACAACACCAAGCAATACTTTTCAAAGGGCATTTCAGAACAAGTTTTTTTCTCAATTTCCCTTCTAAACCCATTTTCTAACTTGAAGTAATTATCTTTTCACCCAAAACTTTACTTTACAGCTTTCGTGCAAACCACAACACCAAGAAATACTTTTCAAAAGACATTTCAGAACAAGTTTTTTTCTTAATGTCATTCATAGACCAATTTTACAAGTTGAAGTACCCATCCTTTTCACCCACAACTGTACTTTTCGACTTTTCGAATACCACAACACCGAGAAATAATTTTCAAATGGCATTTCAGAACAATTTCTCTACGTAATTTTATTCCTAAACCCATTTTACAAGTTAAAGTACCCATCCTTTTCACCCACAACTTTACTATACTCCTTCTTGAATGCTCCAACACCAAGCAATACTTTTCAAATACGGCACTTCTCTGGCCCGCGGCACATCCCCACGGCGCTTCTCGGGCCCGCAGCGCATCCTGTGGCGCTTCTCTGCCCCGCGGTGCTTCCCACAGCACTTCCCGACCCACATTTACATAATGCCCGTCAAAAGTCGCTATTTTTTTCTCTAATTCCACACAGATTCAGTGAACTCATGAGTTTAATTATTGTAACCTATCGCACGCGAGTTTTCCAATTTCCAAGATTGAACTTCAAAATGCCGAGAACCGTTAACTTTATTTTCCCCTCACTAAAATCTTTGGCACGATGTAAGGCTCAGTGTAAATTAGGACGCTGGTAGGGATAAGATGGAATAATCTCTCTTAAAACTATGTGAAGAATAGCATTCACAGAGTTTCAAAGGTACCAAAAACTATATGTGATAGTGAAGAGATAGCAACAGAGAAAATAATAAAGATTAGAAAAAAAAGGAGCGGTTTCTTTGCAAAAATTACATTATATTTAGATATCTCCGAGGGAGGGGGGAGCAGAGAAAACAATGGTTGGGGGTGAGGGGTTAATATCCCGCTGAGATACACTTTTACACAATGTTGAAAAATAGTGAAAAGAAAAAAACATTGGAAGAAATAGATATGTATTTCTATAAGATAGTTTGAGGAAAAAATACTCACATTTGCAAATCCTGGCTGCACTTGGGAGCCGGATGGTCCAGGTAATGTGTGTTGGAGGGCGGACGGGGCGGCGTCGCTATGTTCTTGTGCAGATTGGACTGCGATGTTATGGGATTGCATAGATGAGCCAGCAGGGTTCACCGTCCTTATGGCCCATTGTCTTTTCGGTTTTTGACCGGACTGCATTGGGGCTGGCAGTGATGGGGCTGCCTCGTCATCTCTTGTTCTCTTGGAAGGAGGTGGGGTACATTCTTCGCTATTTGCGGTACCCATAGCTCTCTTTACAGCTGGAGGGGCAGCAAATTCTTCATAATTTGCCTTAAAAAGAAGAGAAAAAAATTAGTATCAAAATAATTTCCCCCTTTTTTTTTACAGAAAGAAAGTTAGTATCATCATCTAAATAATTTTGTTTAGAAAAGCATTTATCTCATTTCAGTAAAGCAAAAAGTAAAAATTTCGTCAGAAATATATTAGGCTTAGAAATCAAACGTTTTTATTAGACAATCAGTAGTCTATAGCCATAGGATAGGAATCATTGTTTCTATTTTTACCATTTAGAAAAATATTAAATGTTCCAGTCTATAGGCTTTAAATTAGATCGTTAACCCATCGGCCTATAGACCTAAATTTGCAGACATAGGTTCTCCCTAGGCTATCTTATACTCCGAACATTACCAGGTGGTTTATGGTTTTCTCAGTGAGAATGAAAAAACAGGAATATTCTCACTGACAAAAAATATAAAACAGACATGACGTAATGTTGACACCCTTTAAAAACATCCAGTAAATGTAACAAAACACATAACAGTCCTCGAAAACATCCATCAATGGGAGAAAATTCCTTTTATTTCATTTGAGAACAATTATGTTTTTCTACTCTCACGGAGAAAACCTATAAAAACATGCATAAATTATGTAAAAAAGTTGTAGGTGGCAGCAGGGGTGAGGGGTCGGAGTCGGACCCCCCTTTCTACTGTTAACCTTTTGTGTCAAAGCTACTCGCCTGGCATGGGCACCATTAAGGGGGGGGGGCACCAGTCCCCCTGCTGCTAATTAAATTTAAAAGCTGGTACAGAAATAGAATAATTTTAATGTTAAATAACTTTTACATTATAATAATAATAATGTTTTCTTATATTATTAAAAGTTTGGAAAAAACTGTTCAAAATATTCTTAATTACCATTTTTTTTTTGTTATTGACCTTTGGCAAAAGGCAAAACCAAGTTTATCTAAGCAAAAAACTGATCAGGAATAGCGAAACCTTTGATGAAAATAATGATGAACTACACACAGGGTGACTACGAAGAAATATTAGTTCAGAGGACTCCACTTTCAGAATAATTGGAAAACTGTGACAGTGTTTTAACCCCGCCTCTGGAAATTTGAAATTGTTTTATCCTAAGTGTGCAGAAATAAAAACGGTACTTGTGTATTAAATAAAACACACTCGAGAATTTCGATCGTGAATGATGCGAACATGGGACAAGAAACTTGTCAAGCAACTTTTTTATACCAGACCCTTTGCTTTGGCTCGGTTGGAAAATAAATTGTAGCTATATTTCACTTAAGTATTTAGTTGGAAAGAAAGTAAAGAGGTAGAGAAAGTAAAGAGAACGTGATTTTAAGGTAGATACAGATCACGGTTGAGTTTCTTATGAAGATTAACACGAATGTTAGCACCCCCCCTACCCCCTAAAAATGTATGCTTCCAATTCAGTTAACCTTTAGTGTCAAAGCTACTCGCCAGGCATGGGCGCCCAGATTATGAGCACCCCCGCACCCTTTAAAAATGATGGTACAGATATAGAATAATGTTAATGTTAATTAACTGCATTATGTTTATTAATGTTTTAGAGCACATGTTGGTTAATGTTCATCCCCTTTTCTCATTATTATCACTGCTTAAGAAACTGCGCAATAGGTGCTCGTGGGCGGAGCTAAGTCAGGAATGTGA
>NW_028297934.1:0-8883 GCF_049724085.1 Artemia sp. Qi Xiang Cuo
AGTTAGTACCCTCATCCATGCAATTTTGTTTAGTATATCACTAAGAAAGCAAAAAGTAAAAAAATTACATTATATTTAGATATCTCTCAGTGAGGGGGGGGGGGGGGGGGGGAGCAGAGAAATTTAAAACAATGGTTGGGGCGGGGGGTTAATATTTTAATATCTCTGAGACAGACACACACACAAACACTTTTACAGCGCGAGGAAAAATAGATTTGTTTAGATATTTCTAAAAGTTAGGTAAAAAAAATGCTCACATTTGCAAAGTCCGGCTGCAGTTGAGTGCCTGAAGGCCCAGGCGAAGCATGCTGGACCTCCTGACCTTGTGTAGGTGGGACAGCTCTTGAAGGCAACACATGATGGAAAGTGAACGGGCCGACGGCGTTACATTCTTGCACCGATGTGGCAGCAGGGTTCTCCAACCAGTGGCTGGTGTGCTGTGGGGCTGTCTCACCCTCCCTTGCTTTTACAGGTGGAGTGGCCATATATTCTTCATAATTGTCCTGAAAAGAAGAGAAAAAAGTTAGTATCGAAATAATTTTCCCCTTTTTCCACAGAATAAAAATTAGTACCCCCATCCATGCAATTTTGTTTAGTTTATCACCAAGAAAGCAAAAAGTAAAAAAATTTCGTGAAATATACTAATTGCATCCTTTTTGAATCTGAGAATTACGGTCCACTGAACCGTTCAAAGGCTGGCCTAGTGTGTATCTTGATAACACCCCCCAGAAAAAAACAGTCCCCGGCCAATCACCACACGGACAATATCCCGGAGACAAGACATGGACAAAAATCCCCTCCCCCCACCACCGAAAGATATAGCAACCATTTGTATATGAGAATTAAGGCTCACTGAAACATTAAAAAGCCGACCAAGTTTGTATATTTATCACACCCCCCAGAAAAAAACAGACCACGGAAAATAACCCCCACGGAAAATATCCCTGAGAAAAAAGAAATGGTAAAATGCCCCCTCCCCCACCACCGAAAGATATGGAAAAAATGCTATTAAATTTAAACAAAAACCTAAAAAAAATTTCGTGAAAAATACTAATTGCATCATTTTTTGAATCTGAGAAAGAAGAATTACAGCTCACTGAACCGTTCAAAGGCCGGCCTAGTTTATATATTTATCACACCCCACAGAAAAAACAGTCCAGGTAAAATAACCCCACTTAAAATATCCCTGAGAAAAAAGACATGGAAAAATATCCCCTCCCCCACACCGCAAGATATGGTAAAAATGCTATTCAATTTACGCATAATAAAGCAATGTATCTTTTTCTTAAAGAGAAACCTTTGGTTAAGCCGCTATCAAAATTCTTGTATATTTATCAAAGCCGGATGTACTTTAAAGGGGTGTCAGTAATTATCAGATAATTAAATCATTGCAATAAATCTGTTAGTCAAAGCCATAGCGTGAATAATATTAAGGTATTTACTGAGGTCGACATTATAATTTAGGTAAGATACGTAATTTATCGAAATCAGTAATGTGGTATTAAAAATAGGGGGAAGGAAGGATGTGGTGTACATAACGAAAAAGAGCTTATTTTACAACTTTTATATATTATGAAAATAAGAGAGTGGCGTTTGGCTAGGGGTGGGGGGGGGGGTTACCCCAATATGTGTGAGGGTGACCCCGGACAATAATTTTGAAAATAAAACAGAACTTACGTGGTAAATTGTGGCTGCCAAGACTTCAACTTCATCAAATTGATCCATTGTTGTTTACACAACGTCAAAATACTTTCTGATAATTTAATCATATTGCATACCCGTTATATACGAAATCTCAAGGGTGAATTGTTATGTAACGGGGAAATCATATGTAAGCACGTCTCTGATTGGCTGGGAAGGAGGATGTATCCGACTCGCTGATTGGCTGAGAAGGAAACACGTGATCTAACTGTTTCCTGTTCCAGGACACCTTGACATTCATCCCTAGCATGCACTTGTCCAAAACAACAATAATAAATAAATCCCTCAGACCTAAGATTAAAGAAGCCTTATTGTTTCATAATTCCCCACGCTCGTGAATCAATAATTCCCCCTAGCGATTATGTAAATCAAGTTCTCAGGCCAGGCTAGCAAAACAACAATGAAGCCATGTTTGTTTCTTAATTTCCCCACGCTCGTGAATCTATAATTTCCCCTAGCGATTATGTAAATCAAGTTCTCAGGACAGGCTAGCCAAACAAAAATGAACCAATTTTTTTTTCTTAATTCCCCCCGCTCGTGAATCAATAATTTCCCCTAGCGATTATGAAAATCAAGTTCTCAGGCCAGGCTAGCCAAACAACAATGAAGCCATGTTTGTTTCTTAATTCCCCACGCTCGTGAATCAATAATGTCACCTAGCGATTATGTAAATCAAGTTCTCAGGGCAGGCTAGCCGAGAAAAACATCAAAGAAATCAATCATGGAAAAAGAGGTCATTGAGCGATTACGTAATCTTTCTCCCTAGGGACTCTATGACCATATTGTTTCATAATTCCCCATGCTCGTGAATCAATAATTTCCCCTAGCGATTATGTAAATCACAGATTAAAGAAGCCATGTTTGTTTCTTAATTTCCCCTGCTCGTGAATCAACAATTTCCCCTTCGATTACGCAATCAAGTTCTCGGAAATTCACTTCCCCTTCGATTACATAATCAATTTCTCGGAAATTCACTTCCCCTTCGATTACGCAATCAATTTCTCGGAAATTCACTTCCCCTTCGATTACGCAATCAATTTCTCGGAAATTCACTTCCCCTTCGAGTCCTAGATCAATAACATTGCTCCCGTTAGAATTCAATGCGCATGTGCAACCTTCGCCCCGGAGCTATTACACATAGAAACATCAAATAAATCGACCTTGGAAAAAGAGGTCATTGACCCCATTACGCAATCATTCTCCCTAGGGAGGCTATGCCCATATATGGACTCCTGTCAGCGCTGGTACCCCCATCTCTACTACCAAGGCACATTGTATGCAAATATTTGTCGTACACACTTCGGATGGAGCTCATTCGACAGAAAATTAAAAGTTAAGAGCCCTTCTTAAGAATCAAAAGATACTGGAGGGCATGCAGACCCCCTGCGCCCCTTATTCTCCCAAAGATATCCGGTAAAAAAAATTGAATTGTCTTTTTATTCAGCGTAGTTGAAAGGTCCAATAACTTTGCATCTGGGGATGAAGACCCTCGCCTCCCCCCTACTGCCCTTGGGGCAAGGGCAGTAAATTATGTAATTCACCCATTATTTACATATAGCACTTGTATTGTTATTAGTAAAGGTGGACATGTTTGACCCTTAGTATATAAAAAGGCTAAGTATATTAAGTGGAAACTTACTGGGAGTGTTGAGGGGGCTGTTGAACGAAATCAAAACACACCATATGCATGCAGGTTGCCAAAAGGGCGTATCTCAGGAACGGCTTAGGGCAGGCCTTCCTAAACTATGGGTCGCGACCCCAAATGGGGTTACGTAGCAATATCATGGGGTCGGAAGAGATTTTAAAGTCAAATCTTTAAATATTAAAGTCAAATATTTATTATATACTACAGGAAAAGACATATATTGTAAAGCAGATGCATTTTTAAATTATGGAATTTCGTATTTTTTTGCCAGAAGAAAGGTCAGCATGGTCGACAAATACAATAACTATGTCTTTGAGGATGACTTAATCCCCCACAGTCCCCGTGGGAAGGTCTGTAAGTTATGAACTTTGCCCAATGTTTACAAACTGGTTATTGGCAAATATACAGAAGTTTTCAGGGGGGATTTTTGTTAGTTTTTTTTTTTTTGGGGGGGGGGTCGGGGGATACGTGGGAGGATCTTTCCATGGAGGAAGTTTTCATGGGGGAATGGACACTGCCATGAAGGGAGCACCAGATTTCCCAGCATTATTTAAAAGAAGGATAAGAAATTAAATAAAAAAAACAATTTATTCAACTGAAAGTAAGGAGTAACGTCAAAACTTAAAACGAACAGAAATTATTACGTATATTGGGTTCGCCCCCTAGTCATTACCTCGCTCCTTAAGCTATAGTGTTTTTTGTGCCTTCATCAGAACTATCAGGGCGAATCCCCTAATATACGTAATAAAAATATACGAACATAGAAGTTCGTTACGTGAGTTAATTCGTAAATTACGCAAGATAAAAATTTCGAGAAAGCAATTTAGCCAAAAAAAAGGAAAATTAATATGCAAATTTCGTTTTAATTATTCATGTGCGGCAAGGGCGGATCCAGGATTTTTTTCGGAGGGGGGGGGTTACTAATTTTTTACTCAGTTTTCGACTACTTTTACTGATTTTTACCTAGGTTTTACTAATTTTCGACTTATTTTCGACTCGGTCAAACATTTCGGGGGGGGGGGCGCAAACCGGGTAAACCCCCCCCCTGGATACGGCCTTGATGTGCGGTGAGCCAAAATCAAAGCTGCATTAATTCAAAAACGTTCAGAAATTAAATAAAAAAAAATTCTTTTTTTAATTGGAAGTAAGGAGCGACATTAAAACTTAAAACGAACAGAAATTATTCCGTATAGGAAAATGGCTGTCCCTTCCTCAACACCTCGCTCTTTACGCTAAAGTTTGACTCTGTCTCATAACTTTATTTTTTTAAACAATAAAAAACTTTAGCGTAAAGAGCGATGCGTTGAGGAGGGGACAGCCCCTTCTTCATACACGGAATGATTTCTGTTCGTTTTAAATTTTAATGTCACTCCTTACTTTCAGTTAAAAAAACTTGTTTTTTTATGTTTAATTTTATTAAGAGCCATGCTCTTAACAGTCACTTGTTTTCAAATCTTTGTAAGGATATAAACTCCGTCTGTACAACTTTATTATTGCATGCAGAAGTAAGATGGTTGTCAAGAGGTCAAAGTTTAAGAAGATTATTATTATTAGAAGACGGAATTGAAATATTCTTAATTGAACGAAGTGTATCAGCAATAGGAACTTGCTGCTTTTCTTCAAAATGACTTATGGCTATCCAAGCTGTGTTATTTGTCGGATATCTTTGCGAAATCAAACGATCTCACCTTGTCTCTTCAAAGAAAAAATTTCGATATATTTATTTCTAAATGATAAAATCGAAAGTTTTAGTAAAAAGATCAAAATTTGGAAAGATAGGATAGAAAAAAAATCGTTCAAAATATTTTCCAGTGTCGATAATTTTATAATGGAGAAAAATCATTGTAAAACTTTTATTGCAAAAATTATTTTAGCTCACTTAAAAGCGCTAGAAACCTAGTTCCGTACATATTCTATATTAAATATTGATTTCAAAAAGGTAGCTTGGATTCAAATTCCGTTTTGTATTGATTTAACTGAGATTGATCACATACCACTTAAAGCTCGCGAGGAATTTGCTAAGCGTTCGAGTGATTCAAACTTAAAACTACAATTTCGAAAAGTCCTTGACTGAATTCTGGATGAGAACTAGAACTGGATTTCCCACAATCACAGATATGGCATTGTATGTTCTTCTGCCATTGAACACCACATATTTATATGAAGTTACTCTCTGAGCTTTAAGACAGTAGTTACCTTGTATAAGGTTTCAGGGGTACATGAAAGGATACAAGAAACGGGGCATGATAATAGTGTATACAATATGAAGGGTACATGAATTGCGCAAGAAAAACCCATGCCTTTGACACTGTATTTACACGTTAACATTCTATGATAATAATCACACATGGTTCTATCATTTGACGTTTTTCTTTTGTTTTTTTTGGCAAAAAAATTAAGTTTTGAGGAGAGTACGTTACTTGGCACCTTTAAACATGTTTTAAATCAGGTAAGTTTTTGAAAGCACAGTGTGTACATGTGTGTAGGCTTTGTTATTTAAAGAATTGGATGCTACAATCAGAATTGTTTGATTTGCAATTGCAAAAAAAAAAAGAAAAAAAAAGGGTAATGAATTTGTAAATCGGAGTGTAGGATTGACATCACCAGGCACGTGCGAGGGAAATTTTTTGTTGGTGGCGGTGCTTAAAAAGGTAAAAATGGGGATGAACTACATTAGAGTATAAGACGGATCGTGAAAATCCCAAGGTTTTGTGTACCAAGAATGGACCGGAGGTAGCCTCCCCTACATACACGAATGGATATCGCTAGAATATTTTAAGACGGGGGCTTTGTTATTTAAAAAAATTGGATGCTACAATCAGAATTCTTTGATTGACATTTGAAAAACGGGGTAATAGATTTGTAAATTGGAGTGTAGGTTTGACACCACCAGGCACGTGCGAAGGAAATTTTTTGTTAGTGGGGGGCTTAAAAAGGCGAAAATGGGATGAACTGCATGAGTGTATAAGACGGATCGTGAAAATCCCAAGGTTGTGTGTACCAAGAATGGACCGGAGGTAGCCTCCCCTACATACACGAATGGATATCGCTAGAATATTTTAAAACGGGGGGGTTTGTTATTTAAAAAATTGGACGCTACAATCAGAATTCTTTGATTAACATTTGCAAAAAGGGGTAATAGATTTGTGAATTGGAGTGTAGGTTTGACATCCCCAGACACGTGCGAGGGAAATTTTTGTTGGCGGGGGGCTTAAATAGGCAAAAATGGAGTGAACTACATTAGTTTATAAGACGGATCGTGAAAATCCCAAGGTTTTGTGTACCTAGAATGGACCGGAGGTAGCCTCCCCTACATACACGAATGGATATCGCTAGAATATTTTAAGACGGGGGCTTTGTTATTTAAAAAAATTGGATGCTACAATCAGAATTGTTTGATTTGCAATTGCAAAAAAAAAAAAGGGCAATGAATTTGTAAATTGGAGTGTAGGATTGACATCACCAGGCACGTGCGAGGGAAATTTTTTGTTGGTGGCGGTGCTTAAAAAGGTAAAAATGGGGATGAACTACATTAGTTTATAAGATGGATCGTGAAAATCCCAAGGTCTTGTGTACCAAGAATGGACCGGAGGTAGCCTCCCCTACATACAAGAATGGATATCGCTAGAATATTTTAAGACGGGGACTTTGTTATTTAAAAAAATTGGATGCTACAATCAAAATTCTTTGATTGACATTTGAAAAAAAGGGGTAATAGATTTGTGAATGGGAGTGTAGGTTTGACATCACCAGGCACGTGCGAGGGAAATTTTTGTTGATGGGGGGCTTAAAAAGGCAAAAATGGGGTGAACTACATTAGTTTATAAGACGGATCGTGAAAATCCCAAGGTTTTGTGTACCAAGAATGGACCAGACGTAGCATCCCCTACATACACGAATGGATATCGCTAGAATATTTTAACACGGGGGGGGGGGCTTTGTTATTTAAAAAATTGGATGCTACAATCAGAATTCTTTGATTGACATTTGCAAAAAAGGGGTAATAGATTTGTGAAATGGAGTGTAGGTTTGACATCACCAGGCACGTGCGAGGGAAATTTTTGTTGGTGGGGGCTTAAAAGGCAAAAATGGGGATGAACTACATTAGTTTATAAGACGGATCGTGAAAATCCCAAGGTTTTGTGTACCAAGAATGGACCGGAGGTAGCCTCCCCTACATACACGAGTGGATATCGCTAGATTATTTTAAAAGGGGGGCTTTGTTATTTAAAAAAATTGGATGCTACAATCAGAATTCTTTGATTGACATTAGCAAAAAAGGGGTAATAGATTTGTGAATTGGAGTGTAGGTTTGACAACACCAGGCACGTGCGAGGGAAATTTTTGTTGGTGGGGGGCTTAAAAAGGCAAAAATGGGGATGAACTACATTAGTTTATAAGACGGACCGTGAAAATCCCAAGGTTTTGTGTACCAAGAATGGACCGGAGGTAGCCTCCCTACATACACGAATGGATATCGCTAGAATATTTTAAGACGGGGGCTTTGTTATTTAAAAAAATTGGATGCTACAATCAGAATTCTTATATTGACATTTGCAAAAAAGGGGTAATAGATTTGTGAATTGGAGTGTAGGTTTGACATCACCAGGCACGTGCAAGGGAAATTTTTATTGGTGGGGGGGCTTAAAAACGCAAACCTGTGGACGAACTACATTATTTTGTAAGACGGATAGTGAAAATAACAAAGTTTTGTGAACAATACTTAACCGGAGGTAGCCTCCCTTACATACAGAATGGATATTAGTAGAATATGTTGAGACGGGGACTTTGTTATTTGAAAAAATTGGATGCTACAATCAGAATTCTTTGATTGACATTGGCGAAAAAGGGGTAATAGATTTGTGAATTGGAGTGCAGGTTTGACATCACCAGGCACGTGCGAGGGAAATTTTTGTTGGTGGGGGGCTTAAAAAGGCAAAAATGGGGATGAACTACATTAGTTTATAAGACGGACCGTGAAAATCCCAAGGTTTTGTGTACCAAGAATGGACCGGAGGTAGCTTCCTCGACATACACGAATGGATATCGCTAGAATATTTTAAGACGAGGGCTTTGTTATTTAAAAAAATTGGATGCTACAATCAGAATTCTTATATTGACATTTGCAAAAAAGGGGTAATAGATTTGTGAATTGGAGTGTAGGTTTGACATCACCAGGCACGTGCGAGGGAAATTTTTATTGGTGGGGAGGCTTAAAAAGGCAAAAATGGGGATGAACTACATTAGTTTATAAGACGGATCGTGAAAATCCCAAGGTTTTGTGTACCAAGAATGGACTGGAGGCAGCCTCCCCTACATACACGAATGGATATCGCTAGAATATGTTAAGACGAGGGCTTTGTTATTTAAAAAATTGGATGCTACAATCAGAATTCTTTGATTGACATTTGCAAAAAAGGGGTAATAGATTTGTGAATTGGAGTGTAGGTTTGACATCACCAGGCACGTGCGAGGGAATTTTTTGCTGGTGGGGGGCTTAAAAAGGCAAAAATGGGGATGAACTACATTAGTTTATA
>NW_028297935.1:0-8870 GCF_049724085.1 Artemia sp. Qi Xiang Cuo
GAAAATCAAGAAAAAATGTAACTGTGACAAGGTAAACCACAACCAAGCACTACTGAAATGTTCCAACTCTTGCATTTCAACGAAAGAAATTCAAAATGAACTTTGAAAAATCATGAAAGTGTAACTGTGACATGTTAAAAAACAACCATACACTTCTGAATTATTCAAACT
The DNA here is from genome assembly GCF_049724085.1 of Artemia sp. Qi Xiang Cuo. Classification (NCBI taxonomy): domain Eukaryota; kingdom Metazoa; phylum Arthropoda; class Branchiopoda; order Anostraca; family Artemiidae; genus Artemia; species Artemia sp. Qi Xiang Cuo. Next base: position 172 of record NW_028297935.1, read on the forward strand.
CTTGCATTTCGACGAAAGAAATTCAAATTGAACTTTGAAAAATCATGAAAATGTAACTGTGACAAGGTAAACCACAACCAAACACTACTGAAATATTCCAACTCTTGCATTTCAACGAAAGAAATTCAAAATGAACTTTGAAAAATCAAGAAAATGTAACTGTGACAAGGTAAACCACAACCAAACACTACTGAAATATTCCAACTCTTGCATTTCAACGAAAGAAATTCAAAATGAACTTTGAAAAATCAAGAAAATGTAACTGTGACAAGGTGATCCATTGCCAAACACAAGTGAAATATTTCAACTCTTGTATTTCAATGAAAAAAATTCAAAATGAACTTTGAAAAATCAAGAAAATGTAACTCTGACAGGGTAAACCACTACCAAACACCACTGAAATATTCCAATTCTTTCTTTTCAACGAAATAAATTCGAAATAAGCTTTGAAAAATCAAGAAAATGGAACTTTTACAAGGAAAAACTAGACAAATCACTGCTGAAATAGTACAACTCTTGCATTTCAACGAAAAAAATTCAAAATGAACTTTTAAAAATCAAAAAAATGTAACTGTGACAAGGTAAACCACGACCAAACACTACTGAAATATTCCAACTCTTGCATTTCAACTGAAAGAAATTCAAAATGAACTTTGAAAAATCATGAAAATGTAACTCTGACAATCTAAACCAGACCCAAACACTACCGAAATATTCCAACTCTTGCATTTCAACGAAAGAAATTCAAAATGAACTTTGAAAAATCAAGAAAATGTAACTGTGATAAGGTAAACCACAACCAAACACTACTGAAATAGTCCAACTCTTGCATTTCAATGAAAGAAATTCAAAATGACCTTCGAAAAATCAAGAAATGTAACTGTGACAAGGTAACCAACAAGCACAAACGTATGATATAGTCAAACTATTACATTTAAACGAAATAAAATAAAATGAACTTTGAAAAATAAAGAAACTGTAAATGTGACAGGGTATCAAACAAAAAAACACGACATAATTAGTCCAACTCTTTATTTTCATACAATGATATTCAAATTGAACAGTGAAAATTAATTTTAATTGGAATTTTAAAACGTAAAACAAAAGCAAAAACTACTGAAATATTACAAATCTTGCATTTCAATTATAGTAAGAAAAAATTATCTTTTAATTATAAAGATATTGTATATGTGACAATTTAAAACACAAAAAAACACATGTTAAATATTTCTACTCTTGCATTTCAATGATAGAAATTCAAAATGAACTTTGAAAAATCAAGAAAATGTAACTTTGATATGTTAAACCACGAACAAACGCTAGTTAAAGAGTTCATCTCTTGCATTTAAACGAAATAAATTCAAAATGAACTGTGAAGAATCTTGAAAATTTAACTTTGACAATGTAAACAACAACCAACCACCCCTGAAATATTAAAACACGTGCATTTCAAATAAAGAAATTCAAAATGAACTTTTAAAAATCAAGAAAATGTATCTATGACATGTTAAACAACAAAAACACAATACTGAAATATTACAACTATTGCATTAAAACTATAGAAAATAAAAATGAACTATGAAAAATCATGAAAATGTAACTTTGACAAGGTAAACCACAACCAAAAACTACTGAAATATTCCAACTCTTGCATTTCAAAGAAATAAATTCAAAAATAACATCGAAAAATCAGGAAAATGTAACATTTACATGGTAAACCACAACCAAACACTACTGAAATATTCCAACTCTTGCATTTCAGTCTAAGAAATTCAAAATGAACTATGAAAAATAAAGGGAATGTAACCCCGACAAGGTAAACTACAATCAAACACTACTGAAATATTCCAACTCTTGCATTTCAATGGAAGAAATTCAAAATTAACTTTGAATTATCATGAAAATGTACCTGTGACATGGTAAACCACAACCAAACACTAGTGAAATATTCCAACTCTTTCATTTCAAATAAAGAAATTAAAAATAACCTTTGTAAAATAAGTAAAATCTAAATGTGACAAGGTAAACCACCACCAAACACTACTTAAATATTCAAACTCGTGCATTTCAACGTATGAAATTCAAAATGACCTTTGAAAAATTATGTTGATGTAACTGTGACATGTTAAACCACTACCAAACACTACTAAAATATTCAAACTCTTGATTTACAACTAATTAACTTCAAATGAAAATTTAAAAAGTCATGGAATGTAACTGTTAAAAGGTAAACCACTACCAAACACTACTGAAATATTCAAACTCTTGCATTTAAATGAAAGAAATTCAAAATGAAATTTGAAAAATCAAGAAAATGTAACTGTGACAAGGTGAACCGCAACCAAACACTAGTGAAATATTTCAACTCTTGCATTTCAACTAAATAAATTCAAAATGAACTTTGAAAAATTATGTTAATGTAACTGTGACAAGTTAAACCTCAACAAAACACTCGTTAAATATTCCAACTCTTGAATTTCAAATAAATAAATTCAAATGAACATTGAAAAATTAAGGGAATGTAACTGTGACAAGGTAAACCACGACCAAACACTACTGAAATATTCAAACTATTGCATTTAAATGAAAGAAATTCAAACTGAACTTTGACAAATCAAGAAAATGTAACTGTGACAAGGTGAACCTCAACCAAACACTAGTGAAATATTCCAACTCTTGCATTTCAACGAAAGAAATTCAAAATGAACTTTGAAAAATTAAGGGAATGTAACTGTGACATGGTAAACCACAACCAAACACTAGTGAAATATTCCAACTCTTGAATTTAATAGAAAGAAATTAAAAATGAACTTTGAAAAATTAGGTGAATGTAACTGTGACAAGGTAAACCGCAACCAAACACTACTTAAATATTCCAACTCTTGCATTTCAACTAAAGAAATTCAAAATGACCTATCAAAAATCAAGAAAATGTAACTGTGACTAGGTAAACAACGACCAACCAATACATACAGAGTAAAAATATATAATTAATATTTTTTTTTTAAAATAAGAACAAAGATATAACAATTATCTTAAACTGAGTATTGGTAATCCGAGAACAAAGACTTGATAAAATGAACATATCTATCATATAATCGACATTATTAAGCTAAGATCTAACTATCATTCTTTTGCTGTCAAATTTTCCGGGGCCTATACACACAAAAACAACAGGAATATTCAAACTCTTGCATTTAAACGAAAGAAATTCAAAATGAACTTTGAAAAATTAAGTTAATGTAAATGTGACATGGTAAACTACAACCTCACACTACTGAAATATTCCAACTCTTTCATTTCAACAAAAGAAATTCGAAATAAGCTTTGAAAAATCAAGAAAATGTAACTGTGACATGGTAAACCGCAACCAAACACTACTGAAATATTCCAACTCTTGCATTTCAACGAAAGAAATTCAAAATGGACTATCAAAAATTAAGGGAATGTAACTGTGACAGGGTAAACTACAACATCACACTAGTGAAATATTCCAACTCTTGCATTTCAACTAAAGAAATTCAAAATGAACTATTAAAAATTAAGTCAATGTATCTGTGACAAGTTAAACCACAACATCACAATACTGAAATATTCCAACTCTTGCATTTCAATGAAAGAAATTCAAAATGAACTTTGAAAAATCAAGAAAATGTAACTGTGACAAGGTATACCGCAACCACACGCTACTGAAATATTCCAACTCTTGCATTTCAATGAAAGAAATTCAAAATGAACTTTGAAAAAATCAGACCTTTGGAGGGGGAGGGGCCGGGGGCAGGGGGTCGTTCTGTGTCTCAATGCACAAAAAAGTATAAAAAATGATGAGGGAATGGGGGGGGGGAGGGGAGGGGAGGAGGAGGAGGAAGGAGGAAGGAGGAGGTGGGAGGAGGAGGTCGAAGGAGGAGGGAGGAGGAGGAGGAAGGAGGTGGGAGGAGGAGGAGGAGGGAGGAGGATGAGGAGGAGGAGGAGGGATGAGGAGGAGGAGGAGGAGGAGGGGGGCCGGGGGAGGGCCGTTGGGGCACAGGGAGGGCCTTTGGGGCACAGGGAGGGCCTTTGGGGCACAGGGAGGGTCTTTGGGTGTCTGGGTGACATTTGGGGACCGGTGGATGGCCTTTGGGACCCCGTTGGACCTTTGGGAGCTCGATGGGCCTTTGGGGGGCCGGGGGAGGGCCGTTGAGGGTCGGGGGGGGGCCTTGGGGGGGGCCGGGGGGCCGTTGGGCGCTGGGGGGACCTTTGCGGACCGGGGGCGTCCTGCGGGGTTGGGGTATGAGGATTGGAACCCTTTGGGGTTGGGTTAGAGGACCTCACAACACTGTTCAAATGAAACTTGTGTATTATAACGACCACAGAGTTTCACCATTAAATTCTCTTCTAAAATCTCTTCAAAAATATTCTTATAAAATGTCTCTATCTGTTTCGCTGAAATAGTTCCATTACCTGTCTAAAACGGTTTCGCCCAAATAATCCCTAAACGCAAATTCAGCGTGTTCCTTTGTTATTGGCATCTCTCTGCTAACGCATTTCAAATTAATAGGAAACCTTCTCGTGCGCTAAAACAATTCATCGCTAAGATGTTTCTTGCCTAATTGTTTCCATGGCCTTTGGTTATTAATATCCTTTGGAGTTCGACCAGTAGAACTGTTCCCGAGGCAAAGACATTAATGCCCTGGATCTATTCCTGGAGAAATGTTTCTATATGACAATTTTTAAAGTCTGACAGATGATGTCATTGATTGATTGATCTGTCAAGAAAAGGGAAATTAATTTGTTGTTTCTAAGGGGAATTATTGATTCACAATAGGTGAATTGAGGTCGACAGCACAGGTGTTCTGACTCGTGACAGCACCACGTGGTTTATGGCATGCACTTGTCCAAAAACAACAATAATAAATAAATCCCTCAGGCCTAAAGATTAAAGAAGACTTAATGTTTCTTAATTCCCTCTTCGTGAATCAACAATTTCCCCGCCGATTATGTAAATCAATTTCTCAGGTTAAGCTAACCAAACAACAATGAAGCCATGTTTGTTTCCTAATTCTCCCCTTCGTGAATCAATAATTTCCCCTAGCGATTATGTAAATCACAGATTAAAGAAGCCATGTTTGTTTCTTAATTTACCCTTCGTGAATCAACAATTTCCCCTTCGATTACGCAATCAATTTCTCTGAAATTCACTTCCCCTTCGATTACGCAATCAATTTCTCGGAAATTCACTTCCCCCTCGAGTCCTAGATCAATAACATTGCTCCCGTTAGAATTCAATGCGCATGTGCAACCTTCGCCCCGGAGTTATTACACATAGAAACATCAAATAAATCGACCGTGGAAAAAGAGGTCATTGACCCCATTAACCATGTGTTCTCCCTAGGGAGGCTATGCCCTTATTTGGGGTGCAAAAAAGTTATAGGTGGCAGCAGGGGTGCCACACGGGGTCAATAGGGTCACTTCTACTAAGGCGGTGTCGTAGAAACTTCGAAAAAGGCTCATTCGATTGGAAATTCCGAGGGCTAGTACCCTTTGTAATAGTTGACATTGATTTGAGGGCAACTAACCCCCTCTCACGCCCACCTTTTCCCCAAACAAATCCAATCAAAATTTTAAGACAGCCACATTATTAAACGTAGTTTTAAGTTCTGTAAATTAGGTCTTTGAGGATTACAACTCCCCCAAAGCCCTCAGGGCAAGGGTTGTAATTTAAGGATACTTCATATTGTTTCTTATGGATGGGATCCTCGTATAAACTTTAGAGAGGGTTCATTTGATGGAGGGCAACTAGCCCCCCCCCCCACGCCCATCATTCCCCCAAACACATCCAATCAACATTTTGAGATAGCCATTTTGTTCAGCGGAGGACACTCCCCCACAACCCTCAGAGCAAGGGTTTTAAGTTATGCCCTGGGGGCATATAAGGTTTTTTATAGAAGGCGTTGTCGTAGAAACTTCAAAACAGGCTCATTCGATTGGAAATTCAAAGGGCTAGTGCCCTTTTTAATAGTCAAAAGTGATTGGAGTGTAAGTAGCCCCCTACCCCTCCCCCCCCCGCCCATCATTTCCCCAAACACATCCAATCAAAATTTTCAGATAGCAATTTTGTTCAGCGTAGTTGATTTCCGGATAGAAAATATATTTTTGAGGAGGACACTCCCCCAAAACCCTCAGGGCAAGGGTTTTAAGTTATGCCCTGGGGGCATAAAAGGTTCTTATAGAAGGCGTTGTTGTAGAAACTTCAAAAAAAGCTCCTTCGATTGGAAATTCAAAAAGCTAGTGCCCTTTTGAATAGTCTAAAGTGATTGGAGGGCGACTAGCCCCCCCCCCCCCCCCACGCGCATTATTCCTCCAAACACATCCAATCAAAATTTTGAGATAGCCATTTTGTTCAGTTTAGTTGATTTCCAGATAGAAGATATATTTTTGAGGAGGACACTCCCCCACGACCCGCAGGGCAAGGGTTTTAAGTTATGCCATGGAGGCATGTAAGGTTTTTATAGAAGGCGTTGTCGTAGAAACTTCAAAACAGGCTCATTCCATTGGAAATTAAAGGGCTAGTGCCCTTTTTAATAGTCGAAAGGGACTGGAGTGCAATTAGCCCCCCTCCACACCCAGTATTCCCCCAAACACATACAATCAAAATTTTGAGATATCCATTTTGTTCAGAGTAGTTGATTTCCAGATAGAAAATATGTTTTTGAGCAGGACACTCCCCCAGAACCTTCAGGGCAAGGGTTTTAAGATATGCCCTGGGGGCATATAAGGTTTTTATAGAAGACATTCTTGTAGAAACTTCAAAAAAGGCCCATTCACTTGGAAATTCAAAGGGATAGTGCCCTTTTTAATAGTCGAAAGTGATTGGAGGGCAACTAGCCCCCCACGCCCATCTTTGCCCCAAAACCCTCCAAGACAAATTTAGAGGTAGCCGTTTTATTCAGCGTAGTTGATTTCCAGATAGAAAAAATGGATTTTATGAGAACAATCCCCCACAACTCTCAGGGCACGGGTTGTTAGCCATGCCCTGGGGGCTTATAAGGTTTTTATAGAAGGCGGTATCGTATAAACCCCAAAAAGGGCTATTCAAATGTAAATTCAAAGGCATAGTGCTCGTTAACGTCAAAAGGGTTATGAGGGCAACCAACCCCTCTCTCACAGCCATCGTTTCCCCAAATACATCCAATCAACATTTTGTGACATCCATTTTATTAAATATAGTTTTAAGTTCTGGAAATTAGGTCTTTGAGGATGACAACTCCCCCACAGCCCTCAGGGCGAGGGTTGTAATTTAAGGATTCTCCAAATCCGTCCCATTATTTCTTATGGAAGGGGTGCTCGTATAAACGTTAGAGAGGGCTCATTTGACTTAAAATTTAAAGTTCTTGTTCACTTTTTAGGAGTCGAAAGAGAATTGAGGGTAACTACCCCCCCCCGCCTCCACGCCCTAATTGCATCAGATAAAATTTTTGAGATAGACATTTTGTTAAAACAGTTCAAAGTTCTGATAACAAAAAAACCAGTGTCGACACAGCCCACCAGGGCCCGGGGGTAGGCGTTGTAAGTTATGCCCTGGGGCATAACTTATTAAGGGGGGGGGGGTTTAACTTATGGGAAGGGGTTTCGTATGGGAAGAACACATAGGAAATCTATCATAATTATCCAATTACAAGGTTAAAATACATACTCTGTGATAGATCCAAAATTGCTTTGGCACACAAAATCCTATTAAGGTCAATTCCAAACAGTCGTGATCCCTTTGTGTCAGCAAGTGAAATGGTTTAAACCCCCTTATTAATCCATTCATTGTTGTCAGTAGAAGGCTATCTTATACTCGTGACATTACCACGTGGTTTATGGTTTTTGTCAGTGAGAATGGAAAAACATAATTTTTCTCACTTGAAAAACCAGGAACTTTCTCACATTTATGGATGTTTTCATGGACGGTTATGTGTGTTGGTCGATTTATTTGATGTTTTTCATGTATGTCAACAGCAATTCATGTCTGTTTTATTGTTCGTTGTCAGTGAGAATGAAAAAACAGGAAATTTCTCATATTTATGAATGTCAACAGCATTTCATGCCTGTTTTATGGTTTTTCTCAGTGAGAATTACAAAACGTGAATTTTCTCACATTTATGGATGTCAACATCAATTTATGTATGTTTTATGCTTTTTGTCAGTGAGACTGTACATGCTCGACGCGAATGTTATGAGTTTCCAGAAAACAGTTAGATCACGTGTTTCCTTCTCAGCCAATCAGCGACTCGGTTACATCCCCCTTCTCAGCCAATCAAAGGGCTCGAAACCATATTAGCGACGGATGGAATATAAAGAAAGGGCTTTTTGCTAAAGTTGTATCAGTCTGTGAATAGAATCCAAAGGAGTGAGAAGAAGAACAGTTTGAAATTACTCATTTCGATTTATATTTGTGTTGATGGCGATGAGTCGTATGTTTACCCTCTTAAAGGTTCAGAGTGGAGTTAACGGTAATAGTACAAGAGCACGAAACCTTGTGGTGGAAATAACGAAAGGATCACGTCTTTGTCTGGAATGGGATGCAGTATATGCAAGATATGTGATATCCTTGAGCAAATTTAAAATGGAGGATCAATTATGTTTTGCCGCTAAAGTTGATATAGCACGACCAGATGGCCGTGCATTAACTAATACCTTTCCGGTATTAGCATTTTAAAGAGAACAAGAAGAAGAAA
>NW_028297936.1:0-8866 GCF_049724085.1 Artemia sp. Qi Xiang Cuo
AAAAAAAACCGCAATCACTGGCTGTGGTACTAGATGCTTTACGCGAGCATTGTAGAATACTGGGCTTATCACCAAAAAGACAGTGAACTTTGAAATTGCGTCGTTCCTCTTGGCAAAGAGTGTGATGATCTGTAACTACTAGAAAAAACCTGTTTGTACGGGGGCCCCTCAGAATTCAAAAGACCTAATCTACTCACAACTACTAATTAACCTAACACTACGCATGAGAGGTGTTTTGAGGCTGAATAAAATATCACTAGATAACGGACTGACGCACCAGCGTCATTGGTTGAGGGTGGGAGTGTACCAGGAATATCAATACTAACTATCCAAATGGATACATTGACTTATCTGTTCGTCCTAAAACGGGTTGGATAGCCTTACGGATTCCATTTTACGTAGACAAGTGTAACCGTTTTCATACATTGCCTTTACTTGTTGTCTCGTGCGTGAAAAAATTCAACCCTGAACTTTCTTCCAACGCATCATGTGCCTCTAGTTCAGTTACATCTGAACCTTTTCTTGACACATCGGTTGTGTCTGGTTCAGTTGAAAAGGCTAAAATTTTTCTCGACGTGTGTCATGTGTCTAGTTCCTGACGTCTCCCTGGATGCCCTATTAATATGCTTATTTAAGTACCATCGTTCTCCGGCTCCTTGGTGCTTTCCCTGCTCAGGGTTTCCCGAGCCTTGCTCTGGTCACCATCCTCAGTGAACAGGGTAAGATTTGTGGCCACACCCTTCGCCTTCAGTGACCTCTGTTGAGTGTTTGTATTTTTCTTGATAGGTTATTTTTTTTTCTAACCATCCCTCTCCTCAAGTGTTTTATTCAATTTTTCGCAAATGGTATTTCTATCCCTTAATGGGTCTGATAAAATGTCATATTTTGAAGCACATCCACACCAAAAGCATACAGGAATGGTAACTGCATACATACAATTGTTCTGACAACAATTGCTGTGTTCCCTATGCTAAATTGTTGGGACATTCTCCTAAATCTGTAACCGAAGTAAGGCCGAATCAGAAACATTGGTCGCTATTATTAGGCCTATTTTTTTTTTTTTTTTTTTTTTTTTTTGTTCCTAGCCACGTTTCTGCAGTCGTATTTGATCATCCTTTATCATTGTTTTTATTTGATTTTTATTTTTATTTTATTGGTACAAAATATATGTTTTCTATTTGATTTATATATGTTTTCTATTTGATCTATTGGTACAAAATTCTTGAATGTTTGGTGATACCGGACCACTGTAATATGGTAAATTGGGATTCACCAATTTGTATCGATTACTGACATAAATAGGCTGAACGAATCCAAAATTTATCAAATGTTAAAAAAAAAGAAATGTGGAATCGTGATAACAAGAGTGTGAGGAAAATCGACCCAGGTTATGGACCATTGCTAACGAAGGGAGGTGAAAACAGGCTATATTTGCGAGGACAGAAGTCCAAGCTGTAAACCTTATTTGACACCTTGACAAACAGTTGTACAGAGAGAAAAAGTTCTTGAAAGGCATTTGAGTGATTATCTTTTTTAAGACTGCCATTGAAGCCACATTAAACATTGCCCTTAAAGGTGGCAGTTTATCTTTGGAAGTTGTACAGTCTGCCTTACTATCTCTTCTGGATCTCCAGGAGATGTGCCATTTGGCCTTAGGAGGCCCCGTCAAAGAAGGGGGGAGTGACCCTGCGGCCTATAGTTACCCAGAGAGTGGGATACTGTATAAAACATATTTATAAAATACCTGAAAAATAAAGATCCACAGTTTTCCATAAGAGACTTTTCTAAAAGCTTGTTTTGTTTTACGGAAAAGACGGAACTTAGTTGCGACCTAAGTGGGTTTTTTCTTCATGCTTTGTTTACTATCTGTTTAGTTATGGCCGTGTCAGGGCAGTGGCAATCCGTCTGGGAAATGGTCCTGTACTGCTTGATTGTGTAATTTTGTAGCCAGCTGCAGAAAAAAGTGGGAATGCAAACAGGCGACTGCCTTTTCGATTGCTTGTATTATAAATCCAATTATGGCTCGGGTATTCCTTAATGCATGCTTGAAATTTTTGTTAATATTTGTCTATAAATTACTATATAATTTTTATCTGTTGAAATTATCATCTTGGTTTTGTTTTCTTCTTTGTTCCAGTTAAAAAAAAAAAAAAAAAAAATCTGAAGTCTTACAAATATTCGAGCCAAGGAAATATTTGTAATTGGCTCATCTAAGTCGGATGTTTTTTTTTCTTTTCTTTTTAACCACTCTCTTTTTCGTAGATACCATGATTGAGCTGGATAAGGAAGTACTTAGTATTGGCTTATCTAAACCGGAATATATGTGTGTTAGTGCTGATGGACCATCTCATGAAATGACATTTACAATGACCTGCAAAATTGGTGAAGATCTGTTTACTTCAGGTATTGTCAAATAAGAAAATGTTTCTGATGGGAGTAAAGAGCGAATATGAAAATTATATAATATAATATGAATAATATCAAGCGAATATGAATAATATCAATACTCCACGGTTTTTGTACCATACATCTGTATAAGGGGTTCAAATAAACTAACGTGTGCTGTTTCCCTATATTTTTACACTTCTGAAAAACTAGGCCTTTACTGAGAACCGAGCTTGCTTGAGTTTCCAAGAAACTTAAAGATATATATAAAATATTAAACATTTCATGGCGAGTGAAAAACTATTCAGAGCCTTATAAATTAATCTTTTATTTTCTGCGGGCTTCATAACGACTTATCTACTCGTAATCCTAAAAATCTGCCAACAGAAAAAAAAGTTCAATTTGATTTCGAGATAAAAACAGTAATTTACGTTTATTTTAAGAGTTAAATTTAAATACAAAAACAATTTTCTGCACAAATCTCCGAAAAGATCTGAAATGCTTAATAGTCCTAATACGTCTCGTTTTTTTTGCCTTTGTATTTCGCCAGTGGTAGCAAGGAATCGAAACATCATAAAAGATGATGCCCGCCATTATTGAAACAAAATATGCTTTGGTACCTCTTCTCAAAAATAATAATCCTAGGCATGGCATGCGAAAATAAAGGCTACATACTGTTGTTATTACAGAATTTCTATCTGCTTATATACTTTCTAAGATACTGAATAAAAACCTGAAAATTTTTTGAATCGCTCAGGGGAGCGTAAATGCAAAATTATAGAAATTTTATGTGCTCTGTTTATTGGGACCTAACAAATTATTATTGGTAGCTTTCTTTTTTGAATAATAGGAAGCTGATAATCATAGGAAGCTCTGAGCCTAAAACCCCAAGAAATTAGCGTTGGATCAGAATTCAAAGTTTACTATTTGAAAAACCAAGGTCAGAAAATTTGCACCGGAGAATTGCAGTCCCCGCCCCCCTCTTTAACAAGGAAAAACACTACTGGGAAGCGCTGATGCGTCTCCATTTTTCTTCTTTTTTTTCGGCCACTATATCAGTACTGGAGCATCATAGAGACCTGTTTAAGGGCTCATTTGAAACAAAATTTCTTTCTGTAGGCCTACGCATTTTTTAGTAATTCGTCCTGACAACACCATCAAAAAGCGCAATCTGGCACAAAAATACAGCACTTTTTTTTCTCGAGTCGAAATGCTGAGAAGCATGAAGAGGGAACGTTCTTAATTTCCATGGTTGAAAACCTTCAGCCTGAGGTTTACAATAACTCCTCGTGTAGACTCCTTCTCAATGCGCCTTTAGTCAGTTTTATAAATTGTCTACTGTTTAGCTAAACTAGCAGGCTACTGCAACATTGTAGAGAGATGTTTAACGGCTCATTTCAAAGCTTTTGATCATACCTTTGTGATTTTGTATCCTATGGATAAGGCCGATGTAAAGTGCGATATGGCATCGACCATAAAACTTTTTGGTGAGATTTCTGGAGTTTAAAAGCTGAGAAGTTTAGAAAGGGTACCATTAGAATCTCCATGGTCGGATACCATTGACTGTAGGAACTGAGCCTCGCTTCTGTTTCATGCTTATTCATAAGTCGTCTTCTGACTACCAGGGGCGTCCCGAGGAGGGGGAGGGTCGCGCCACCCCACCCCCAACTTTTTGGGCATTCGGTAAACTTTTCGCCGAAGGCGAAAATTTCGGCAGAAATTTTGCAAAATCGGCCAAAATTTAGCAAAATTCTTGATTTCTGCAGAAAATTCGGCATAAATCAGGTAGCGATTCGGTAAAATTTACGAAGATCGCCCCCCCAATAAAATATCCTCAGGACGCCCCTGCCAACTACCACGCCTAGCCATAAAAGTGGATTAAATGGTGCACCATATCTTGCACCAATAAAAATAATCAATGCAGCTTTTTTTCATAAAATAATCCTTAAGTTAAAAGCCCTTCTTTAGGATGCAAATTCGTCAGGAAAGTTCTAAAAACTGTTGGGTACGAAACTGGAGATTTTAAATTTGATAATGGATCAAATCACCAATGATGAATTGGTAATGTTCATATTACTTTGCAAGTAAATGATCTAGCATAAAGTAAAGTATGAAAATTGATTGAGAATGCTGTTGAAGAAGCTTTAAGTTTGATGGAAAGAAAATAATTTTGTAGAAGAAGCTTTCGGATCCTTGTTGACTGAAAATAAAAATGTTTTATTTTTAACTCCTTAATTCAAGGTGCCAGGTATAATTAAACGTCTAATTTGCCGCTAATATTTTACCAAGGGTTTATATGACCGTTGAACCTTCTTTTTAAAGGGTCAACAGAAAAACTTTTAGAGATAACTTCCCGAGGAAGATCATTCTAGATCGAAATGCAAAATCGAATGAAATTGGTTTTCAAATACCCTGTTCTTTGGCGTGCAAACCTAAAGATTATTGGGCCGAGCTGTGAGCCTTCGTGTCTGTCTGGTCGGTTAGCCAATGAGGGTCATAATACGAGAAAGGTCTAGAGAATGAGGTGAATTTATGTGGTTGTAGAAAACAGCCATTGATGCTACATCCAGTCTCTTATTTACAGGCTGAAGAGAGTCGTGGAGCACGACCAAAGTATAAACACATACAAAGTACTGACAAAACTCTCCAAAAGTGACCCCGCGTTCCTCAGCGCCTCTAGACGCAAAATGCTGTACTACTTAATTGCTCCAAGCCAATAAATTATGCTAGAGCGTGATTCATACGTCGAGTGACCGGGTAATTGTCGAATATTAGCAGGTTGAAATTAAAGAATAAATCGTGCGATATGGATATACAGAAAAAGTATTGTGCTTATAAAACTGATTTTTATTAAGCGTTGCCGGCGAGCAACCAGAATGGGCGTTCGATGCTTTTTTGAAGGGTGCGATATTAATCGAAAAAATGCAAAAGAAGAAGGAGTCAAATTACTTGCTGTGCCAAATAACAGGTAGGCTATGAAATTTTTTTTTTTTCAAACTTCAGAAAAGTTCTATTCTAGTACCATAATGAGATAGCTAGAAATAAACATACTATGATCTACTTAGAATTCAATGTTGTAGGCTATCAAAATATAAATTTAGAAAATTCCAGAATGGTGGGATTCCTTTCATCCCCTAGATTCTATAAAACAAACTTTTCGAGGAGATGGAGGGATTCAGGATAGGGTCCCAGGGCCAAGACCCAAACCCCGAGTGAGCCGAAAACTAGCAAATACTGACCTAGTCTAGGCTGTAGGTTATAGGCTAATGAGAAATCTGGAAATGGGCAGTAGTTATATACGTTTTATTGGGTTAATTCAAGGCTGTAGCCTACTCAGTGAGAAATAGTGAGCAAACAAAAAATATTAAGGGAAAGATTTTACAATTAACAATAATTATAAAGACGATAAATGACCGGAAAATCAAAGCTGTATTATAGTTCAATTTCAAATACTTTGGCTACTTACCCCCAAACTTAAGGTCAATTTATCGGAAGGTGCACCTTTTAATGGTAAACTCCAATATTTCCAAGTTTCAAAGCACAAAAAAGTTATGCAGAAAAGACTAGCACGTTTTAAGCCTTTCGAAATCCAAGTTTCGTCTTAGACACTATATTTTTTTCTTTATTGTTTCCATTTATTGTTTCTTTATTGTTTCAGTTTTTACGTGAGTAAAGGTTTGTTACATCCGAAGGCCGCAGGAACAGCAAAGGTTGTAAATTTCTTTGATAAGCTGTTCGACTGCGTTAATTCTCTTGGATTTTTAGAAAAAAAAAATGTATAGCCTAGACGCCCAGATTGTAGGGAAAACGCATCATTCTAATTTTCTTGGTCGGCCAGTTCATTTTTAGGTGATTTAAAATTTGTTAATAGGGTGGGGAAAGATGTGGGGAAAACAATCTATTGCAGAGGGATGGCAGCTGACTATTTCTGCCATCCTCGGTCTATCAGAAGATTTGATGAAGCATGGGTTTAAATATGTTTGTACGAAGAGACTTAACCAGGATAGTCTAGAGCATTTCTACGGCTTACTACGACGCTCTGGGGGTTTAAACGATAAACCTACTGCGTCGCAATTCTCCTGCCCTTTACAAGCAAGCAACGTTTAGAAGCTTTTCGGTTTCTTCAAATTCGACGGGGAATTGTGAAGCACTTTCTTTCCATCAATCTCTTTTATCCGAAGTTTTTTCATCAGTTAACCCTCATGCCAAAAGAATTGTGCAAGCCGGACGTGATAGCAGCGACATTCATGAGCCTCACGAGTTTGATTTTGATGAGAATGTTGAGGTTTTCACCTTAACAGAGGAATCAAATTTTGCATACGCAGTGGGGTATTCTGCGAAAAAGATTCTGGAAAAGCATTCGTGTGATAAGTGTAGAACTGGGTTATTTGAATCAGGTATTTCTCTTTTTGATTCAGTGTTTGATCTCATGCGGATGAAAGCTTATGAAGAAGCCAATTCAGAAACCTTTTTGTTCCTGCAATCTCCTTGATTGAGGATTGCAAAAAAATAGAGTACATCATCCAGACTGAAATGACGCACTGCTGGAACGAGGGAATCGTACGGCGAGCATGGGAAAGGGCGTCCCAACTGTTAATCCCAATTTCGTGTGACCTATTTCCTCACGAGTGTTTTGTACAGTACTTTTTTCGAATGTGTATCTTTTACATCACTAAATTTGAAAACCAGAAGTGGAAAGAAGTGCTCTATGCGGAAAAAATAAAAGCAGCTAAGTTAAAAGCATTTACTTTTAAATATTTTTTATTCCGTGATTAACCATATTTATTTGTTCTTATATTGTTTGAATTTGCTAAAAACGTTTTTGGATTATTCTAAAATGAATTTTTCTAAAGCAATGGTACTTCTGGCGATTCTTGATTCTCTTAAAACTATTTTACAGAAATGAAAAATATTTTATGGAATGATTGCCAATTATGATTTTGGAATGGAAAATTATTCAGCGAATTAATAAGTTGGGATTATTTATTTTCTTGTTTCTTTTATTCTGTTGCAATTAAAAAAAAAGAAAAAATTGGAAGAACTATTAATACAGCGGTCATGTACCATTAAACCACATCTGCAAACCCACTTCTGATCAAGATTATCATTATCCTAACTGTTCTTGAAACTCATTCCAACGTTTTGGGGTAGTATTTTTCACAATAAACTCATATGTTTGTTTTTATCAATCAATAGTAATTCCCCATCGTTTTTTTTTTTGCTTTTTAGCTTTTTCTTTGATCCACAAGTAGCGATGATTTTCCACTAGAAAATCCGTTAACGCTTCGAAGGAGAAGTGAAAGAACTCTAGGGAATAGCATACTGATTTTCAAACGAAATTGTTTTACAACAAACTGCATCGTTTTCATTTTTCTTTCCATTATATAATAAAGCACACTTTTATTCTTCTGTTTCGTATTACTCGTATATAAGACTAATCTGGTTTCAAATAAGCTCTGAAAAAGCGAGCTAAATTTGTGCAAAACGCAAAAAAAAGTCTGAATCAGTTGACGAGTGCTCCATACTATAATTAATTTTGCAGCACACAACAATAAAAATACATGTAAAAGCTGCTCATGAAACAAAGCCTCCCATATGTGCGTGCTTTGTTTTGCTTTCCTTCCGAAGAATATAGTGGGCCTATATCAGCAAATCCCGGCCTCCAATCAAGGAGCTTAGGGGACAAACAAGAAGTAAATTTCGTACGGTTCTGAACCAAATTAAATAAAAGTAGATTCTATCAAATACTATCAATACAATTTACGAGGCTAATTTCTTTAATCCAGTTGCCATGCAATGACAGGAAAAATATATACTTTCGAAATAAATTATCATATTTTCAAGTTTTGACGTCAATAACATTGAGAAAAAGGGATAGATTAGAGGAGGATGAAAACATTTGTAATAATCAAAGCAATTTTCCATTCGATATACGAGTATTTACGCGTAGCACACTCAAATCGTAAATATAGGCGTGATAAATGGGTGTCGGTAAACATCACATAAAATCTAATAGGGTAGGGTGAAACTATTTCAAAATAGAAGGTATTAATTTAAATATGCTCCGCAATAAAGCACCCTCATTTTTTCATTGTCCTAATTCTAATCACAAGCTTTATATCAGGATCCGTCTCTTTAATTCAGAACACATCTGATCAAAGCATATTCACCTACGGAACCGGTTCCGTAGGTGACTATCAAACTATGGAACAAGTATAACGCCCTACGCAACTTGAAAAATTTAGGCACCAGGTTCGCATCGTCTCCGGAGACGTGGACAAAGGGTCACTTTTTTGTGTGGAGAGGATAGGTTTTGTCAGTACTTGTTGTATGTGTTTATACTTTGAGCACGACTGAACCTGCCGTATAATTCCCATTCTCGATCGTTTGGAGTTATGCCAATAACATTTTCTAAGCACCAGCATACAGTGGGCATCCATTATTGGCGATGAGTCTCATGCAAGACTTATAAAGTGAGATA
>NW_028297937.1:0-7500 GCF_049724085.1 Artemia sp. Qi Xiang Cuo
ATTTGTTACGTAAGTTAATTCCTAAGTTAATTCTCACATAAAGAAATAGCATTTTGCTAAATTCCTTCATTTTATATTTCCAGCTAACGGCGATAACTTACTTGTTTAAATCTTTAATGAAAATGACGCTCTGGTTTTGACAGTACATTTCCGCAGGGTTAAACTTAGTTTGGCACCCTCTATCCGGGTTTGTTTACAAACGCAGCAGCCAAAGGGACTATTCTTCTGTCAAATTAAAACACTGAGGCAATTGTAATAATTAGGCGCAGACGCAATGCGCTATTTTGGGGAAGAGAAACAGATTATTTTCAAGCCTTCAATAAAGTTTCTTTTATAGTCCCAGGCGTGAATCCAGGATTTTTGTTGTGGGGAGGGGGTTAGCGCATTTATTAGAAATAGAAAAGATAAGTGCTTCGTCATCATTGAGTTATTTTATCCATAACATTTGAATAAAAGAGAGTTAGAGATGACTTTCGCTTTAATAAAATCAATTAATATCGTCAGTGATCATGAATAAAAAGCCTGATAACATATCGTTGAGAGATTGATAACTATTAATAGCGGTTTGGACGTTCGGCGAGACTCCCTCAACGATTTGTTCGGGCGAGGGGGGTTATCTAGTGGTTTAGAAATAGAAAAGATAAATTATTATTAATAATTTAGTTATTTTAGCTATAACATTTGAATAAAAGCTAGTAAGATATGCCTTTCGCTTGAATAAAAGCTAGTAAGATATGACTTTAGCTTGAATAAAAGATAGTAAGATATGCCTTTCGCTTTAATACAACGAATGAATAACGCTATTAGAGTTAGGGCTTAATTTGCATACAGTTGGGGCCGGGAGGGGCGCAATACACCCGGATGTGGGCTGGCGCTGGGGGATTGAGCTTTTAATATAAATAGAAAATATAATTGCGTCTTCGTCATTTAGTGATTTTAGCAATAACATTTGACTAAAATCTAGTAAGATATTAATTTCGCTTGAATAAAAGATAGTAAGATATGCCTTTCGCTTGAATAAAACGCATGATTAACTCTATGAGAGAGATGGCTTAATTTTCCTAAATTTGGGGCCGGGAGGGGAGCGTGAATCCAGGATTTTTAACTTTGATATGCAAGTCTAGAAAGAAAAGTCTGTAGGAGTTGCATGAAGCTTATATTATGCGTAAATTGAATAGCATTTTTAACCAATGTTTGCAAAATATAGGCCTACATGTCGATGGGTTAACGATCTAATTTAAAGCATATAGACTGGAACATTTAAATGGTAAAAATAGAAACAATTATTTCTATCCTATTGCTATAGACTACTGATTGTCTAATAAAAACGCTTGATTTCTAAGTCAACTATATTTCTCGCGAAATTTTTACTTTCTTAGTGATAAAGTAAACAAAATTATGTTTAATAACTTTCTTTCTGTAAAAAGAATTATTTTGATTTTTCTTCTCTTCTTTAAGGCAAATTATGAAGAATTTGCGGACCCTATGTCTGACGCAAATAGCGAAGAATGCGTGCCACCTCCTTCCAAGAAGACGAGGGCCAATAATGCGCCCCCTGCCATGCAATATGATCGCTGGCCGAAGCCCCCCAGCTCCACACTACCTGCCCAAGTGCAGCCACCTACGCAAGCCACTCTTAATCGAGCCACAATGTGGTCTGACCAAACACTAAAAAGAGAGTGGGTGAATAGCTTCAATGCCGAAGCCCCACCTACACAAGCTTTTTCAAGGGGCTCAGAATCTACCCCGGCTGCACAAGTCACAGCTCATGTACAAGAAATTAACGTCGGCCCCTCCACCCTCCAACAGACGTTACCTGGGCCTTCAAGACAAGCCGTAGGCCACCCAGGAGCGCCGGGGGCCCTGTGGGAGTTTGGGGGGCTTTGCGGATCGGGGGCTTCCTTCGGGGTTGGGGTAGGAGGATTGGGACCCTTTGGGGTTGGGTTAGAGGACCTCACAACACTGTTCAAATGAAACATGTGTATTATAACGACCACACTCAAAACCTCCTCCAAAATCTCTTCAAAATCTTCTTTTAAAATGTCTCTATCTGTTTCGCCGAAATAGTTCCATAACCTGTCTAAAACGGTTTCGCCCAAATAATCACTAAACGTAAATTCAGCGTGTTCCTTTGTTATTGGCATCTCTATGCTAACGCATTTCAAATTAATATGAAACCTTCTCGCGCGCTAAAACAATTCATCGCTAAGATGTTTCTTGCCTAATTGTTTCCATGGCCTTTGGTTATTAATATCCTTTGGAGTTCGACCAGTAGAACTGTTCCCGAGGCAAAGACATTAATGATTTTGGATCTATTCCTGGAGAAATGTTTCTAGGTGAAAATTTTTAAAGTCTGACAGATGATGTCATTGATTGATTGATCTGTCAAGAAAGGAAAATTAATTTGTTGTTTCTAAGGGGAATTATTGATTCACAATAGGTGAATTGAGGTCGACAGCACAGGTGTTCTGACTCGTGACAGCACCACGTGGTCTATGGTTTTCCAAGTGAGAAAGTTCCTGTTTTTCAAATTCTCACTGACAAAAACCATATAAACATACAAAAATGTGACAAAATTCCTGTTTTTAAAATTCTCACTGACAAAAACCATGAAAACAACCATAAATGTGACAAAATTCATGGTTTTTCAATTGAGAAAATTCCTGTTTTTTCATTCTCACTGATAAAACCATAAAACAGACATTAATTGCTGTTTACATACATAAATGTGACAAAGTCCCTGTTTTTTCAAATTCTCACTGACAAAAACCATTAAACATCCATGAAAAACATCAAATAAATCGACCAACACACATAACCATCCATGAAAACAACCATAAATGTGAGAAAATTCATGTTTTTCCATGTGAGAAAATTCATGTTTTTCAAATTCTCACTGACAAAAACCATAAAACATCCATAATTTGATGTTGACATACGAGAAAAACATAAAATAAATCGACCAAAACACATAACCCTCCATTAATGCAACTATAACTGTTAGAAAATTCTTGTTTTTCCTAGTGATACAATTTCTGTTTTTTAATTCTCACTGACAAAACCATAAACCACGTGGGGGGGTCACGAGTATAAGATAGCCTTGTGTCCATATATGGTGTAGGATCAGTATTCTAGGCCCATATATGGTGTGGGGTCACGAGTATAAGACCCCTTTCTACTTATGATGGGGTTTTCCCCTTAGTCAATACCACGCTCTTTACGTTAAAAGTTAAAAAAAAATTAATTCACAAACCCCTGAATAACAAAGGCTGTTTAATTAGAATAGATAGCTCTTTTGAAAGCACTAAAAACAAACTATAGCATAAAGAGTGAGGTATTGACTTGGGAGAGAACCTCCTTCATATACATAATAATTTCTGTTCGTTTTAAGTTCTAATGTTGCTTCTTACTTTCAGTTGAAAAAACTTGTTTTTTAATATTTAATTTCTGATCGTTTTTTAAATAATGCTTGGAAATCTGGTGCACCCTTCATAGAAATGTCCCCTACCCAAAAGAAACATCCTCCACGGAAAGATTCTCTCGAGTAACCCCCTCCTCCAGCCCCCCTCCACCAGAAAAAATTCTTCCTGAAAATGTCTGTATACTTCCCAATAACCAATACAATATGTAAGCAATGGGCAAAGTTCATATCTTGCAGCCCTTCCCCTGGGAACTGTGGGGGATTAAGTCATCCTAAAATACATATTTATTAGATTTTCGACTATGCTGAACAAAATGGCTATCTAAAAATTTTAATTGGGTGACTTTGAGAAAAAAATGAGTGTGGGAAGGGGCCTAGTTGCCCTCTATTTTTTGGAGGGCACGCATCGTGATCTTTCTTCGAGCAAAAAATGCAAATTTCCACCTTTTTCCAAATAGGAGCGTGAAACTTCTTTAATAGATTTCTCTGATAAGCTAAATGTGATGGTGTAATTTTCGTTAAAGTTAATTAAAAATGCAAAATTCCACATTTTTGCAGATAGTTGTTTGAAGCTTCTTTAATAATGTTCGTTGATAAGCTGAATCTGATGGTGTGAATTTCGTTAAAGTTAATTAAAAAAAATTTGCAATTAAAACAAAATTTTATTGTTTAAAAAAAATTGAGTTTTGAGAAAGTCAAACTTTAGCGTAAAGAGCGAGGCGTTGAGGAGGGGACAGCCCCTTTCATATACGGAATAATTTCTGTTCGTTTTAAGTTTTAACGTCGTTCCTTACTTTCAGTTAAAAAAAACTTGTTTTTTCTTATTTCATTTGTGAACGATTTTTAATTAATACAGGTTTTGATTTTGGCTCACCGTGCATGAATAATTTAAACGAAATTTGCATATTAATTTTACTTTTATTTGGTTAAATGGCTTTCTCGAAACTTGTTTAATTTTATTTACGAACGTTTTTATTAGTAATAAATATACGTAACTTACGAATTAACTTACGTAACGAACTTCTATATTTGTATATTTTTATTACGTATATTAGGGAGTTTGCCCCTAGTCATTACCTCGCTCTTTACGCTAAAGTTTGAATTTC
Organism: Artemia sp. Qi Xiang Cuo; assembly: GCF_049724085.1. Classification (NCBI taxonomy): domain Eukaryota; kingdom Metazoa; phylum Arthropoda; class Branchiopoda; order Anostraca; family Artemiidae; genus Artemia; species Artemia sp. Qi Xiang Cuo. The sequence continues at coordinate 4,528 of NW_028297937.1, forward strand.
GTTCAAATTCTTTAAAAATTACCCCTTAATCTCAAAGTCCGATAATGAGAATAAATAGCTCTTATGAAAGCACTAAAAAATCTTTGGCTTAAAGAGCGAGGTGTTGACTCGAAAGTGAACCTAATCATATAGCTAATATTTTTTTTTTCGTTTTAATTTTTGATGTTTCTCCTTATTTTCAGTTGAAAAACTTGTTTTTTTTATATTTAATTTCTGATTTTTTTTTAAATAATGATGGGAAATCCGGCGCCCCCTTCATAGCAATGTCCCTTCCCCCATGAAAACTTCCTTCATGAAAAGATCCTCCCATATAACCCCCGACCCACCCCACCCCCCACTACCAGAAAAAATTCCCCCTGAAAACTTCTGTATACTTCCCAATAACCAACACTATATGTTAACATTGGGTAAAGTTCATAACTTTCAGCCCTCCCCCTGGGGGATTCGAGGGATTAAGTCATCCTAAAAGACATAGTTATAATATTTTCGACCATGCTGAAAAAACGGCTATCTCAAAATTTTGATCGGATGACTTTGAAAAAAAGGGGCGTGGGAGGGGGCCTAGTTGCCCTCCATTTTTTTGGTCACTCAAAATGGGGACTAGAACTTTTAACTTCCGTTCGAATGAGCCCTCTCACGATATTCTAGGACCACTGAGTCGATACGATCACCCCTGGGGAAAAGAAAAAAACAAATAAACACGCATCCGTGATCTTTCTTCTGGCAAAAAATGGAAAATTCCACATCTTTGTAGACAGGAGCTTCAAACCTCTACAGTAGGGTTCCCTGATACGCTGAATATGATGGTGTGATTTTCATTAAGGTTCTATAAGTTTTAGGGGGTCTTTCCCCCTTTTTTCGAAAATCAGCCAAATTTTCTTAGGCACGTAACTTTTGATAGGTAAGATTAAACTTGATGAAACTAATATATTTGAAATCAGAATTAAAATCTAATTCTTATGATGTATCTATTGGTATCAAAATTCTGCTCTTTAGAGTTTCGGTTACCATTGAGCCAGGTCGCTCCTTACTTACAGTTTGTTACCACGAACTGTTTGATTTTTTTACTACTGGCTCAATACCTGATATTTTCTTCGATATGTACTTGTCCTTTTTGCCAAAGGGGGGAGAAATTTTGCAGTATTATTTAATTAAGCCCGTTACCGTATCCTCAGCATTGTGTAATTTTCCAAAGCTATTAATAAATTAATCATGAACTTGCTGCATGCAAGCAGAATGCTAATATGGAAATCTAGGGCGCCCCTGTACCAAACAGGTTTCTGGTAGGTATAGTAGTCGACCGGTCCTATAGGTAAACATGTTTACAGGGTATTACAACTTTTCAAATAGATTTACGTAATTTACCAGATTTCTAGTTCATGATATATATGTCTTTTTTAGGGATAAACCTGTCTTATAAAATCAGCGCGTCTTGTTTCGCTGTTAACATATTCAATTATTTTTGTATATATTCGGCTTTCAAATTAGGATTTTCAACAGTTTGAATACTTCATTCGACCTATCAGTATCGATATTTTTGAGATAATTTACATAGATATGGAAAATTATAAGCAGCTTCTGGTGAGTTAAATTTTATCATTATTATAATAAAAAGAAATTGTCTCTTCATTAAGTTAAGGAAGAATTAACATCACTATGTTTTTTTCTTCACTGTGTTGTTACCTCTTTTAAAAAAAGCTTCCTTCTTTTAAATATTAAACAGTCCATGTGTTTCAATTGTAGTAAATATTCAAAAAAGAGAGGCATGTTCACTTTGATTTTGGCTCATTGTATATGAAAAATTAAAATAGAATTTGCATATTAGTTTCGGCAGATATGAAAGGTCGCCTCCCTCCTCAATATCTTGCTCTTTACACCAAAGTTCGAATTTCGTTAAAATCCAAAAGGTTGGTTAATATATCTCTTTTTAAAATTCTAAAAAAAAAAACATTGTCTATTCTTAAATTCAAATTTCAGAGGGGACTTAGCCCCCTCACCTCCAAAACTACAAACGATTAAAAAATAACGAGAATAATTTATATAGAACGACATGTATGCTTTTTTCTATTATGTAACACAAAAATCCAAACCCCTAACGTGTCGTGGTAATGGCTTAATAGTGTCGTGTTATTTATTTCGTGAAATGTTTGAATTTTAGTGTAATCATTTGAACAATATAGCAATTTCCAAAGATTAGCAGGGTAAAATCTTGGTTCATTGTCATGAATTGAAAAACTGTTTCTGCAATCTTTGTCCTTCATCAAATTGAAATTTTTAAATACGTATTTATTCAGCATATTCATGTCTAGGTAGCATACTAGGATACCCAAGACTATTCAGCACGATGAGTGTATGTACGCGAAGAAATATTTGAGCAGAAAATAAATAGCAAGCGTTCTAAAAGCACTAATAGATTGAGAGATACGAGCTTCAAAATCGACCTCATAGGTCAAATTATATCACGGGAAGAGGGTTTTAAAATCCCCCTTCCCTCCAAAAATCAAAATTTTCAAAAAAAATTTTATTTTAAAAGCCTTTTTAAATATTTGTAAAGCTTTAAGACATAGAGCACTACAAACATCAGAATTGACTTTATAGGTCAAATTATATTATGGGGAGATGTTTTTGAAATCATCCCCTCCCTCCTTCCCCTCCTCCAAACTCAAAATTTTCAAAAATTTGATTTTAAAAGCTTTTTAAATATTTCTAAAGTGCTACAAACATCAGAATAAACTTTAGAGGGCTTATTATTTCATTACTAAATTTTTTTCTTCTTTTTAAGGATGCTGAGCTGGATTCTTGCCTTCCCTCCGAAAAGAGACCAAGATGGGGTGATAACACATCAATGCAAACTGCAAGACCATCCATTACAAGTTCTCTGGACCAACCAGGGCCCTCTCATGACAGTGTCAACTCTGCACAGAATTCGTTGAGAGAAAGCGTTGTTCGCTATGCACCAGGGCCACTGTGTAA